>NC_083768.1:725689-893189 GCF_963514075.1 Conger conger | reverse complement strand
CCTAAGATAATCTTCCGCCTGAATCTTCTAAACTACACCACATGGAGGGGTCCCCAGGACACACCCCATGGAGGGGTCCCCAGGGCACACCCCATGGAGGGGTCCTCAGGGCCCACCGCATGGAGGGGTCCCCAGGGCACACCCCATGGAGGGGTCCTCAGGGCCCACCCCATGGAGGGGTCCTCAGGGCCCACCGCATGGAGGGGTCCCCAGGGCACACCCCATGGAGGGGACCCCAGGGCACACCACATGGAGGGGTCCCCAGGACACACCCCATGGAGGGGTCCCCAGGGCACACCCCATGGAGGGGTCCTCAGGGCCCACCGCATGGAGGGGTCCCCAGGGCACACCCCATGGAGGGGTCCTCAGGGCCCACCGCATGGAGGGGACCCCAGGGCCCACCGCATGGAGGGGACCCCAGGGCCCACCGCATGGAGGGGACCCCAGGGCACACCGCATGGGGGGGTCCCCAGGGCACAGAAGCTGCCGTAGACAGCGATAATGAGGAGGCCAGGCTTCCGGCCGATCGTACGGGGTCTCTGACCTCTGACCTCTGGCATACTGGAATCCGCCGGTAGACGATTTGACTGGAGAGGAGTTCTCCGATCCAGAGCTCTTTGAGGACTCCACGCCCCAGTTATCCTCTGGGTTGAGAGATGCCCAGACTTCCCAGACTTCCCCTTGCTGGCGAACGTTCCCCCTGAGGGTGCGACCCTGGCGGTCTTTAGCAAACAGCATGCTACCATGCCACCCTATCGGCGCTATGACTGTGCCAGTGACTTATATCTGGGTACAGGACCACCTAGGGGCTATCTATATTCCCTGTCACTTCCCCAAAGCACTGCCATGAAGGAATACACAGAGGAGGCTTTGGCGAGTGGGTTCAGCAGACCACCGACTTCACCGCCTGGTGCTGGTTCTTTTTTGCAGAGTAGAAGGACAGGGCTGAGATCCTGCACTGATTACAAGGGCTAAAAGAACATCACAGTCAAGAACTGTTCCTCTCCACCGCTTCTGAACTCTGCGTTCAAACGTCTCCAGGGGGGCGTCTGTGTTCCCGAAGCTCGATCCCCGCAGGGCCTACAGCTTGGTGTGCGTACACAGGGGAGATGAATGGAAGACTTTTAATACGCATAACGGGCACTGTGAGTACCTGCTCATGCCATTAGGCCTCATGGACACTCTGTCTTCCAGGCTCTAGAGAATGACGTGCTCAGGGAGAAGTTGGAGAATTTCGTCTTTGTCTATCGAGAAAGCATTTTCATTTTCTCTAATTTCCTTGTCGCCCAGTTTTTAAAGTGCCTTTTGGATGCTCCACTTCCGTGTCCTACCTGGGGCTCATTATTTCTGAGCGAAAGGTCAGGAGGCACCCCAGGTATATCTCAACCCCTGACATAACGTTCATAAAACATTGTGATGACATAAATAACTGAATTGTCACCTTGAGCTATCACACATCCTTTTGCACCTTTTCTGAAAAGAGAGACTTTTTTGGGAGAACATTGGGTGAACTGTGTTTCTCTGAATTGGTAGGAATTGTGTGTGTGTGTGCTTACCTGCCACCATTTAAAGGTGTCCTTAGAAAGGATGGCGTTCTTCCGTGACAGGAAGGGCGATATCGACGTGTTAAAGCGCTTCCTGAACCAGGGGTCTTCATCCTCAACAGAGATGCACTGGCGGCAGGCACACAGTGCCTTGGAAACGGGTTTGTTGGACTGCCGGATGGCAAGTTGTACCGATGAGGTGCTGCTGTAGCTGAATATAATGATGGTAATGGCACAGATGCAGAACAGCACAATCAAAAGCTTTCTTTTCGGATTCTTGAGGTCCACCATTTTGTAAATGATATGCGTTTAGAGACTGGAAAGTCGGAGAGCTTTGGAAGGCATGACCCATTCAGGCAGGGAATGTCATCCTTTTAGAACAGTTCTCAGATGCACTCAAAAGCAAAATGCATGCAGTTTACACTTTGGGGTTTTCAGTATGGTAAACTGCAAGTACGAGAGGTACTGACAGAGTCGTAGATTGGTGAGTAACTAACATCTGAATAGGAGGGAAAATGTGACGGTTTGAAGTGCAACTTGTGCTTCCTGTTAGAGGGAGTGGTCCTGCTTTCTTCTTTTTGACTGAATGAGGTGGTAAAGAGATGGTGAAGCTGCTCTCTGCTGAAAATCACCCACCTAGAAAGAAAACAAAGGAGGACTAATTACACTCAACATATCTATGGTACATATCAATAATGGACCTGGATCATTTCCCAACAGAGGGGATTGCTCTCAATAGACCTTTGGAGGACACAACCAATTTAAATGATTATTCCAGAACCATAAATATATTTATATATTTATCTTCTTTCCAGCTGGAAGTACATCCTATGATGCACACAGCCTGAGACTGCTACACTCAAGAAAAGAAGTACAGACATAAAAACCGGTGTTCATGCTTAAAGATCTGTCAAATGAACATGTACATGTAAACTATTGTAAGTATTCACTGTTCTGGATGTAAATGAGAGGCTTAGCACAACAGATACACAGAAAGACAGCAAGGTTTATTTTGAGGGGATGTAGCACATTGAAGGTGAGTATAACAGGTAAGTAATTCTCTATAAGTTTGGTAAATGTATTATCAATATGAATTGGTTCTGTATAAATTTATATTAATGCATAACGTCTGGTGCATCCAGGCACACACAAGTAAAAGCCATGTAGTGTATAACACTGTAATCATATTGTGTACAGTATATATATATACAGTACTGTGCAAAAGTTTTAGGCAGGTACAAAAAAGATGTGAAATACGATGCTTTCAAAAATAGAAATGTTAGTAGTTTATTTTGATCAATTAACAAAATGCATGAACAGAAGAAAAATCTAAATCAAATCAATATTTGGTGTGACCACCCTTTGCCTTCAAAACAGCATCAATTTTTCTAGGTATACTTGCACACAGTTTTTGAAGGAACTCGGCAGGTAGGTTGTTCCAAAAATGTTGGAGAACTAGCCACAGTTCTTCTGTGGATTTAGGCAGCCTCAAATGCTTCTGTCTCTTTATGTAATCCCAGACAGACTCAATGATATTGAGATCAGGGTTCTGTGGGGGCCATACCATCACTTCCAGGACTCCTTGTTCTTCTTTACGCTGAAGATAGTTCTTAAAGACATTGGCTGTATGTTTGGGGTCGTTGTCCTGCTGCAGAATACATTTGGGGCCAATCAGATACCTCCCTGGTGGTATTGCATGATGGATAAGTATCTGCCTGTTCTTCTCAGCATTGAGGAGACCATTAATTCTGACCTAATCCCCAACTCCATTTGCAGAAATGGAGCCCCAAACTTGCAAGGAACCTCCACCATGCTTCACTGTCGCCGGCAGACACTCATTCTTGTACCGCTCACCAGCCTTCGGCAAACAAACTGCCTTCTGCTACAGCCAAATATTTCACATTTTTACTCATCAGTCCAGAGAACTTGCTGCCATTTCTCTGCACCCCAGATTCTGTGTTTTTGTGCATAGTTGATTTGCTTGGCCTTGTTTCCACGTCAGAGGTATGGCTTTTTGGCCGCAATTCTTCCATGAAGACTACTTTTGACCAGACTTCTCTGCACAGTAGATGGGTGTACCTGGGTCCCACTGGTTTGTGCCAATTCTGAGCTGATGGCACTGCTGGACATGTTCTGATTGGGAAGGGAAGTAAGCATGATGTATCTTTCATCTGCTGCACTAAGTTTCCTTGGCTGACCACTGCGTCTATGGTCGTCTACGTTGCCCATTTCTTTGTCCTTCTTCAACAGAGCTTGGACAGCACATCTGGAAACTCCTGTCTGCCTTGAAATGTCTGCCTGGGAGAGACCTTGCAGATGCAGTATAACTACCTTGTGTCTTGTTTCTGTGCTCAGTCATGCCATGGTGTATGACTTCTGACATTAAACCGTCTTCAGCAACCTCACCTTGGAAAAGGAGTTTGGCTGTTCCTCACCCAGTTTTAACCCTCCTACACAACTGTTTCTGTTTCAGTTAATGATTGTGTTTCAACCTACATATTAAATTGATGATCATTAGCTCCTGTTTGGTATAATTGGTTAATCACACACCTGACTATATGCCTACAAAATCCCTGACTTGATGTGCAAGTGTACCTAGAAGAATTGATGCTGGTTTGAAGGCAAAGGGTGGTCACACCAAATATTTATTGGATTTAGATTTTTCTTCTGTTCACTCACTTTGCATTTTGTCAATTGATAAAAAATAAACTATAAACATTTATATTTTTGAAAGCGTTCTTACTTTACAGCATTTTTTCGCACCTGCCTAAAACTTTTGCACAGTACTGTATATATATATATACGTTACAATACCACGGATAGATACTTTGTACCTTCTATTATTTGCTGGACACCAAATTTGACTTTGTACTTTGTATAATTTGCCTTGGGCCCATACAATGATTGTGCACAATGACTGCATCATATCTCACTTTTGCTAGCATTCCCCTAAAGGTCGTCGACTTACGACCGTAATTGGTTCCGACCGACCGGTCGTAAGTGGAACTGGTCGTAAGTCGGCCTATGTTATAATTTCCTTACATATATTATACTGTGTAATGATATTATAATCATCTTTAAGTCATAGTTTATCAATATTTTCTTTGCGGTCATAAAGGCGAACGGTCGTAAGTTGACAAGGTCGTAAGTCGACGATTACCTGTACTTCTCATAAGCTACCTACAAGGAGATTAAATAGGTATATTGCACATGATTATAGTTAGATATTACATGTGATTATCGGTAGATATTACACTTGATTATAGGTAGATATTGCCCCTGATTATAGGTAGATATTACACATGACTATAGGTAAATATTGCACATGATTATAGGTAGATATTGCACGTGATTATAGGTAGATATTACACATGACTATAGGTAGATATTGCAAATGATTATAGGTAGATATTGCACATGATTATAGTTAGATATTGCACATGATTACACTCTTTAGGTTCAATCTCCCACACCAGGCAGGTTAGTGGAAACCGCCTGTGCACATGTCATTTGCAGTTTTGCATGGCTGTTTCTTCATTTTATGTGAGATCTATGGGGTAAAATGGCAAACTATGCAGCAACACAAAACATGCAGTACTTATCTGATTTTGCATTGCGTTACACAATCGCAGAATTGTGACAAACTGGAGGGACTGGTTATACGTGACTGACAAGCCCAGTGACACCTGGAAGGCAGCAGGTTCAGCTCAGCCAGCCACAGATGATGTTCAGGCACTTTTTCCCAAATCTATCTGTAGTTTGGAATCGTTGGAACCTTGCCTTTTTTTCTGCTTGTTCTTATTTAACATTTTATTTTCTCTGTAATCGAACATTTGACATATGGTCAAAGCGCAGACTCAGAGCTTTTATTAAAGGTTTTTTTAATACATTTTGGTTTCAGCTGAGTAATTACAGCACTTCTTACATGTCAATACATGAGACCAGCCTGACCAGCTCACTCCCTAAATCTAACTCAGTTTATCTTGACTAAATCTAAACTCATCTAACTTGTGCTAAATGCTGATAAGATCATTATGTTTTTCTCCTGCACAATGTCAAAAAGCTGTACCTGGGCTTATAAGTACCTAGGAATTTGGATTGATTAGAAATGTACTTTTAAACAGCACATTGAGAACTTGGCTAAGAAATTGAAATTGAAACTGGGCTTTTATTTTCTGGACAAATCTTGTTTTTACCAGCCAACACACAAACCGACATCTCTCAGGAGACGTGTCATCCTCTCATATTGACAAAGCACAGCATGTTTGGTGCTAACAGGCAGACCATGTCATAGGGGTCACCTTTCTTCATAACGCAACACTTGCCAGCCTGGCTGTATACAGGCATTGAGAAGGTGGGGGGTGTGATGGGAGATGGAGTCAGGTATTGAGAAGGTGGGGGGTGTGATGGGAGATGGAGTCAGGCATTGAGAAGGTGGGGGGTGTGATGGGAGATGGAGTCAGGCATTGAGAAGGTGGGGGGTGTGATGGGAGATGGAGTCAGGCATTGAGAAGGTGGGGGGTGTGATGGGAGATGGAGTCAGGCATTGAGAAGGTGGGGGGTGTGATGGGAGATGGAGTCAGGCATTGAGAAGGTGGGGGGTGTGATGGGAGATGGAGTCAGGCATTGAGAAGGTGGGGGGTGTGATGGGAGATGGAGTCAGGCATTGAGAAGGTGGGGGGTGTGATGGGAGATGGAGTCAGGCATTGAGAAGGTGGGGGGTGTGATGGGAGATGGAGTCAGGCATTGAGAAGGTGGGGGGTGTGATGGGAGATGGAGTCAGGCATTGAGAAGGTGGGGGGTGTGATGGGAGATGGAGTCAGGCATTGAGAAGGTGGGGGGTGTGATGGGAGATGGAGTCAGGCATTGAGAAGGTGGGGGGTGTGATGGGAGATGGAGTCAGGCATTGAGAAGGTGGGGGGTGTGATGGGAGATGGAGTCAGGCATTGAGAAGGTGGGGGGTGTGATGGGAGATGGAGTCAGGCATTGAGAAGGTGGGGGGTGTGATGGGAGATGGAGTCAGGCATTGAGAAGGTGGGGGGTGTGATGGGAGATGGAGTCAGGCATTGAGAAGGTGGGGGGTGTGATGGGAGATGGAGTCAGGCATTGAGAAGGTGGGGGGTGATATACCCACACTAGAAACACAGCAACAATTGCTCGGAACAGGATTTCACAGAAAGGACTATAGAATATTAAAGATATGGGTCCAGCTAACAAATGTATACCCCCTTTCATTTTGAAACAATTTCTAGTTTTTGAGTTATGAGCTGGCGGCACGGATGGTGCAGTGGGTAGCACTGCCGCCTCACAGCAAGGAGGTCCTGGGTTCGAGTCCCCGTCGGCTGGGGCCTCTCTGTGCGGAGTTTGCATGTTCTCCCCGTGTCTGCGTGGGTTTCCTCCGGGTACTCCGGTTTCCTCCCACAGTCCAAAGACATGCACGTTAGGCTGATTGGAGAGTCTAAATTGCCCATAGGTATGAGTGTGTGAGTGAATGGTGTGTGTGCCCTGCAATAGACTGGCGACCTGTCCAGGGTGTATTCGTGCCTTTCGCCCAATGTATGCTGGGATAGGCTCCAGCCCCCCTGCGACCCTGATCAGGATAAGCGGGTTCAGATAATGGATGGATGGACTGTAGAATATTGAAGATATGGGTCCAACTAACAAATGTATACCCCCTTTCATTTTGAAACAATTTATAGTTTTTGAGTTATGAGCTATGAAAATGAGCTGGGTTGCAATTGACAGTCTATGTCAACGTATGGCCTCCCCACACTAGAAACACAGCAACAATTGCTCGGAACAGGATTTTGCAGAAAGGACTGTTTCATATTAAAGATATGGGTCCAGCTAACAAATGTATACCCCTTTTCATTTGGAAACTATTCATAGTTTTTGAGTTATGAGCTATGCAAATGAGTTGGGTGGCAACTGACAGTCTATGGCAATGCATGCCCATACCACACCTGACAGACAGCAACAACAGGTGGCAAACAGTTTTTATTGAAATTTGTGCACAATTTTATATTCTCTGCAAATACATCACAATCATATCCAACTGTATTAATTTAACAATTAAAATTGACAAAATTACAGTTCATAAATCATTTTATTGACCGAACTTTTATTTTGATAAATGCGAACCGGACGTCTCCAATTGTGGCCAGCAACATTTGCCAACTGCACGCAGCTATAGACCACTTACTTCCGATCTTAGGCTCCCCGTGCTTGAGAAACTGATATCCTTTGGAGTCATTCCGTAGTCAAACCTATATTTCCATCTTTATTAACCCAAAGGAAAGAAACCACAGTAAAAGCGTATCCCGTTCATAATGGTCGATGATAACTGTGGAGAGGCACCAAAGCGTGCTCTATTTAAAGTAGTGCCATAGTAGCGGTGGCCGTGTATGGGTAAATAGTATCGACTGTAGATCGGGTAAAAGATTATCGGATTCTTTAATACCCTTTTGAGGTAACGCGCCAGCGCCCGAAAAAACCGAGGCTGCAATGGCATTACTTACACCTGAGCGCCTTACACCTGAGCTACCGGCATTTGACAGACGCCTGATAAAATAAATGGATGTTTGAATTACAATCAAAATGGTAGATATGCAGGTTGCTTCACAGGTGTTATAAGTATAATACCATACAGAATCTGGGCAACATGCAAATACATACAGACAGAGAATGGCATAGCTTTGTCAGATAGGCAAATGAGGGGGGCTGGTAGATGAAATGAAGGTTTAAGGTTTCAAGGGCGATGTCATTAAAATGACTTCACTCTTGTCTCGCAAAGCCAGTGACACTCTCATGCATGTGTCACCATGGCAGCAGGTGCATACCTCTTCTTGAATCATGTCCTGGGTTAGCATATCAATCCTGCATAATCGTACATTACTTTTCCTGCATTTCAACCAAAAATGCTGGCTTCCTGTGTATCCTATTGAAGAGAGTGAGCGTACAGTAGATTTGTCTGGTAGAGAATGGTGTATTCACCTAGTCCAAGAAAATTAATAGATACCAAGTCTGGACCAGTTTTATCCTCAGTATATAGCCAAAGATGTATGGATAAATATTAATAAATGAAAAATAATATGGTGTTTTTCTATATTCAGTGGAAACTGAAGAGGGGGGAGAAAAAGGAAAGAATCAATATGACCCTCCATGTTGTTTCTTTTAACCTCCTGCAGGGAGAGACAGAGCACCAATGTATCTCAGCAGGTCCAACAAACATAATCTATGTGTTTAATTTAACTGAGCTTGTTTCCTTCATGTTGCCAGAATGTCCAGACATCCCTTCTTAAGAATATCAGACATAACTATATAATTTAGTCACTGTAGATTTCTCCCTATCTGGTGACGGCAAATTGGCTAATTCAGAAACTTTGTAGACCAGGAACCATAGAACCTTCTGATCCTCAGGTAAGATTAACCCTCAGAGCAGAATAGCAGTGTGAGTTTAGGCTGAGTCTAACCCTCAGAGCAGAATAGCAGTGTGAGTTTAGGCTGAGATTAACCCTCAGAGCAGAATAGCAGTGTGAGTTTAGGCTGAGATTAACCCTCAGAGCGGAATAGCAGTGTGAGTTTAGGCTGAGTCTAACCCTCAGAGCAGAATAGCAGTGTGAGTTTAGGCTGAGATTAACCCTCAGAATACCCTCTGAGCAGCTCTTCTCATTAAAACAATTCTTCAAATAAAATAATTTTTTTATTAAATACATTTTGAAAAATTCTTTATAAATGCAAGATAAAGTTTAAAAGGCACATAACCCCCATCCCCAAATCCCAAACATTACACATAAGGAATTTCATTGATAAGGCACTTCACATACAGAGACATAGCCCTCACAGTTATTCACCTTGTGTACACCGGTCAATTTAGACTCTCCAATCAGCCTAAACTGCATGTCTTCGGACTGTGGGAGGGAACCGGAGAACCCGGAGGAAACCCACGCAAACACGGGGAGAACATGCAAACTCCACGCAGAGAGGCCCCGGCTGAAGGGGATTCAGAACCCAGGACTTCCTTGCTGTGAGGCGGCAGTGCTACCCACTGCACCATCCGTGCCGCCATGATTTCATTTACTTGATTAAATTATTCCCTCAAAACAGAGCATGTTATAGATGAGCTGAAGTCAAAATGTACTTTTTCCCCTATTTAGTCAAACAAACACATGTTAAAGTATTCCAAACATTTTTATAAGACTGTTTTACTTGTTTCCATTTTTTTTTTCCATCCACTTCTCTGATTTCACATCATTGTGGACCAGAGGGCGTGTATATTGGTCAAAAATCTGTCAATTCTCCATTCCCCTCCAATCAGCATCCTTATCACCCAGCAGTGCGGTCCTCATTTCACATCGGTTAATTTGACTCCCCGCCCTTCTAAAATTACCCATTTATACGTCATATCTCGGTTAACTTGTGTATATGTCATATCTAGTTTTACTTTATATATGTCATGTATAGTTTTACTTGTTTATATGTCATATATAGTTTTTCTTGTTTATATGTCATATATAGTTTTACTTGTTTATATGTCATATCTAGTTTTACTTGTTTATATGTCATATATAGTTTTTCTTGTTTATATGTCATGTATAGTTTTACTTGTTTATATGTCATATCTAGTTTTACTTGTTTATATGTCATATATAGTTTTACTTGTTTATATGTCATATATAGTTTTTCTTGTTTATATGTCATATATAGTTTTACTTGTTTATATGTCATATCTAGTTTTACTTGTTTATATGTCATATCTAGTTTTACTGGAAGCCAGTGCTGCTCTAACTTCAGCCTTTAAGGACGTTCGGCAGTCCTGTTCATTTCACAGCCCTCATCTCCCTTCAAACAACTTCATTTTTTTTCACAGGCCAGAAGCTTCATGACCATGGACTCATAGTCTCCAGCATGCAGTCCAGTTGGCTTTGTACGTTTAAATTTGTTTTTCTCCCAGTAATGCTGCCAGGTTCCATCTTTGGATGCTCCAAATCCAAAAACATTCACCTGAGACCAAGAGGACGCAGATGGACAGTTTGATGTTAAATTGAGTAGATTTCATAGAGTCCAGTTGTTGGTAGTGACTGTATTATCATCAACAATATAATTATGATTGTATATCCTACACCAGTGAGCACTTTATTATGTATTTTTAGACATATTTTTTGGACTTATTAAGTCTCCTGCTGCTGTAGCCTATCCACTTAGTGGTTTGATGCTTTGTGTGTTCAGAGACGCTCTTCTGCATACCACTGTTGCAATGTGTGGTTATATGTGTTACTGTCACCTTCCTGTCAGCTTTGACCGGTCTGGCCCTTCTCCTCTGATCTCTCTCATTAACAAGGCGTTTCTGTCTGCAGAACTGCTGCCCAATGGATTTTTTTAGTTTTTTTGCACCATTCTCTGCAAACTCTAAAGGCTGCTGTGCATGAGAGATACTCAAACCACCCTGTCTGTCACCAACAATCATTCCACAGTCAATCATTCTTAGATCACATTTCTGCATCATTCTGAAATTTGATCTGAAAAACAGCTGAACCACTTGACCATGTCTGCATGATTTTATGCATTTAGTTGCTGCCACATGATTGGCTGATTAAATATTTGCATTAAGAAGCTGGTGTACAGGTTTACCTAATAAAGTGCTCACTGAGTGTATGTGCATGGGTGTGGAACTGGAACTTGATTTTGTGTGTGTGTTTTTAAAAGAAATGAAAAGACAAGAACACAGATGCATATAAATGTCCATCATGGCATCTTATTTCCCAATACTGCACCTAAAACTTGTTAAACATGAGTACTGAGGGTAACAGTGTTGGGAGAAGAGGCAGGTTTATAGGGTACTGAGGGTAACAGTGTTGGGAGAAGAGGCAGGTTTTTAGGGTGCTGAGGGTAACAGTGTTGGGAGAAGAGGCAGGTTTTTAGGGTACTGAGGGTAACAGTGTTGGGAGAAGAGGCAGGTTTTTAGGGTACTGAGGGTAACAGTGTTGGGAGAAGAGGCAGGTTTTTTGGGTACTGAGGGTAACAGTGTTGGGAGAAGAGGCAGGTTTTTAGGGTACTGAGGGTAACAGTGTTGGGAGAAGAGGCAGGTTTTTAAGGTACTGAGGGTAACAGTGTTGGGAGAAGAGGCAGGTTTTTAGGGTACTGAGGGTAACAGTGTTGGGAGAAGAGGCAGGCTTTTAGGGTACTGAGGGTAACAGTGTTGGGAGAAGAGGCAGGTTTTTAGGGTACTGAGGGTAACAGTGTTGGGAGAAGAGGCAGGTTTTTAGGGTACTGAGGGTAACAGTGTTGGGAGAAGAGGCAGGTTTTTAGGGTACTGAGGGTAACGGTGTTGGGAGAAGAGGCAGGTTTTTAGGGTACTGAGGGTAACAGTGTTGGGAGAAGAGGCGGGTTTTTAGGGTACTGAGGGTAACAGTGTTGGGAGAAGAGGCAGGTTTTTAGGGTACTGAGTGAGGGGAATAGTGTTGGGAGAAGAGGCAGGTTTTTAGGGTACTGAGTGAGGGGAATAGTGTTGGGAGAAGAGGCAGGTTTTTAGGGTACTGAGTGAGGGGAATAGTGTTGGGAGAAGAGGCAGGTTTTTAGGGTACTGAGGGTAACAGTGTTGGGAGAAGAGGCAGGTTTTTAAGGTACTGAGTGAGGGAATAGAATTAGGAGAAGAGCCAGGTTTTGGGGGGCCACCAGAGTCCAGTGGGGAGGAGTGACTCAGTGAGGTAGGAGGGAGCCAAACCTTTTAGTGCTCTTTAGGGGGTGAGAAGGATTTAGTAATGAATATGTCAGGTGATGGGGAAGCAGTGCAGCTGACTGAGGGTGGGGGTGATGTGATTTCTTGGTATGTGTGAATATTCTGGCAGCAGAGTTTTGTATATATTACAGTTTATGGAGAGATTTATCAGGGAGATCACAGAAAAGGGCATTGCAGTAACGCGGACAGGGTTTGAGCGTCTTTGAGGGAAAGGGATGGGCAGTTGTGCAATGTTACAGAGATGGGAAAATGTAGTCTTCGTGATGGAGGTGATGCACTTTGCTTTTTCTTTTTTTCTTGGGTAAATTGGATAAAGCCAGTTTGTTTATTATATAGTTTGTTAAAATGTGTAATATGTGCTTACCTCATCACATACGTGGATGGCGAACATCAAGGTTAAGAAGCCGGTGGAGGGATATTTCCCATGGCGTTCAAGCCACACATCATAGACGTACTTTAAGAACGTGGGGTTGTATATTAACACCTGTGTTAAAATAAATCATAAAAGTCACAGAATGAGTACAAGAGACATACTACATGTGATATTTGTATATTCACACACTTGTACATACACACACACACACACACACACACACAAAAGCATCTTGGAAGTGCGACACAAGACTCTTTCACCTTATTCTTGTCTGCATTAATCTTGGCCATCACCGGCATACGGGTGCTGTTGAAAACAGAGAGATGTCAATAGCCTGCTGGATGGCACTTAGTCCAATGACGATCCACAAGATCACAGAGTCCACTAGTACCCCAGGGCAGGACACTTGGAGCATCCATGGCAGCACTGAACCAAGAGCTGATAAAGGAGCCCTTTTTCCCTTTCTTTGTGCATAACTGTCTGTCTAGCTAATTTTAGCCCTCACCCTAACATTAAATGCAAAGCGTAATGATGAAAACTGTTGCTTCTTTTTCATCCGAAAACAAAGTGAGTGAGCACCACAGCAGCTTCTGACGAGGGCTCCTGTTTCTCAGAGCTGCATTCAGCTTCTTAGATCAATGTTCAAACACAAATGCATTCCCAATGTAGCCCATGGCCACCTACCGTTTCACAGTGCCTGTGGTCAGAGCACTAGTGATCCACTCCAGATCCAAAGTCTTGAATGGTATCAGCAGCAGGCTCGTGTCCTTTTGCAGGTTTGTGGCACTTTCTGGGTACATGACACGATGGGTGGTTCTGTTCCCTACGTCCTTTTCATAGCCCAAAATGGGAGCTTTGTTCATTCTGCAGAGACCATATGTTTATATATATATATATATATCGCTCTTAGAGAACTGGCTGCTATGTAAACATAATATGCCAACATATTTCCAGTTTGGTAGAAATACAAGTTTGTATTGCTAATTATTTGATACAGACATATTTATGGAACCAAATATCCCACCTGGTTATGAAACTATGGCTGTTTTCTGACTAATTTTGAAGTTTATTTCATAATCTGTTCAGCCATTTTCTATGAAATGACATATTAACCCAGCCCTATTTCTTATTCTTGCGTAAATGCATTGCAAGGTCATTTCAGTACTGAACTAATGTAAAACATGGTAAGCTTCTAGCACACGGTCTCCAACCCTTTCCAACATGTGTCATATTCAGGTTATGGACAGTTTAGGAATATTGCTGCGTTTGCATAGCAGAATGAATATACAGACATGAGTAATGAAAGGATTTGGACTTGCTATAGATTAACCTGTAATTGTACTGGCTAACGTGGCTTATATGGCTCTCGTTAATCTAATTTTGAAATAAGTGTGATGCAGGTTCGTTAGAAAGCATTAGGTCATCCTTTTTGGAAGGCGTTTTGGACGCTTTGGGTATGCTTTATAAAAACATACTCACATACAATATTTTCTTTACATTTTGAATCAAAAAATATTTTAATAGAAAAATAAGCTTTTCTGGTCATTCAAGTGTCTGGACAAAATGGAAAGAGATTCTACTGTTCTGACCTCCACGAGGAGTTTGTTCCACCACCGTGGAGCCAGAACAGACAGTAGTCGTGAGCGTGAGGTGGAGGTTCGGAGAGGGGGAGGTGCCAAGCGGCCTGTGGAGGCTGAACGAAGAGGTCTGGCAGGGGTGTAGGGTCTGATGATCTTTTGTAGGTAAGCTGGGGAAGACCCCTTAACTGCTTGGAAGGCTAGCACCAATGTTTTGAATTTGCAGCAGCCAGTGGAGGGAAGTAAGCAGGGGGGGGTGACGTGTGAGTATTTGGGAAGGTTGAAGAACAGACGAGCTGCTGCATTCTGTATAATTTGGAGGGGTCTGATGGCGGACACTGGGAGGTCAGCCAAGAGAGAGTTGCAGTAGTCCAGGCGGCACAAAACCATCGCCTGGACCAGGAGCTGGGTCGAGTAGGGGGTGAGAAAGGGGCGGATTCTCTGGACTTCAGTAGATTCCAAACTGTTAGCTAAACCTCCTAGTTTTATATCTGCAAATTTAACTGACAAGCTTTCAATGTCTCTGTCAAGGTCATTTATAAGAATGAGGAAGAGCAGTGGTCCCACCCCTATCCTTGTGGGACTCCACTTCCCACAACACCCTTATTAGGTCAGGTCAGGCTGAGTCTGTCACCTTATGATGAAGTCATTAGAGTCAATGAGAACGCTGTAATCGGATCCCTTGAGGTTCCCACAATTCATTACATTACATTACATTACGTGGCATTTAGCAGACGCTCTTATCCAGAGCGACGTACAACAAAGTGCAAATCAAACACAAGTGCCAAGAGGAGCTGAGAGGACAGTACAGTTCCCCACTACAGCGCAAGTCCTGCAGCGATTGGGTGCTGAGTCGTCGTAGTGTCCCTCGCCAGAGACGACCTTGAATAGTTTCCGCACCACATCTCCGTAGTTCGCATGTTGCTTAGTCTGTAGCCTCTGGAGACACAATGAAGACACACAAGAGAGACTCTCAGCTGCTCAAGAGTCAATCAACAAGAGCAACGGTAGCTATGGGAGCAGAATAAAGCCTTTCTTAGGCAGATGCCAGGTTATGCTGTGTTTACATGGTTTTTCTCCAATTACATTTGTCAACAGACCAAAACCAAAACACACACACACACACACACACAGTTCACTCAGACAACTCACAATAAATCACTCCCTGTTGTAAGCCAGCCACCCATGGGGGTCTTTAGAAGCTCACAGTTGGATGCTGGGGTGGTGGTGGGAGAGCAACAAACTTCTGAAGACACGATTAATATGCAATTGCAGTAAAAGCATGTAATATAAGCAACAGCAGCATTGAAGCAACAGCATGCCAAAAAGAGCAATGCAGCAGAAAGAGCCAGGCAGCGCTATGGCTTTAGCATGCAGAATGAGCCAGGCAGTGCTATGGCTTTAGCATGCAGAATGAGGCAGGCAGCGCTATGGCTTTAGCATGCCAAATGAGCCAGGCAGTGCTATGGCTTTATCATGCAGAATGAGCCAGGCAGCGCTATGGCTTTAGCATGCAGAATGAGCCAGGCAGCTCTATGGCTTCAGCATGGAGAATGAGCCAGACAGTGCTATGGCTTTAGCATGCAGAATGAGCCAGGCAGCGCTATGGCTTTAGCATGCAGAATGAGCCAGGCAGCCCTATGGCTTTAGCATGCAGAATGATACTTTTTTGGGAGAACATTGGGTGAACTGTGTTTCTCTGAATTGGTCGGAATCCATGTTTGTGTGCATGCTTACCTGCCACCATTTAAAGGTGTCGTTAGACAGCATGGCGTTCTTCTGTGACAAAAGTGGTGATATTGACGGGTTAAAGCGCTTCATGAACCAGGGGTCTTCATCCTCAACAGAGATGCACTGGCGGCAGGCACACAGTGCCTTGGAAATGGATTTGTTGGACCGCCAGAAGGCAAGTTATAACGATGAGGTGCTGCTGTAGTTGAATGTAATGATGGTAATGGCACAGATGCAGAACAGCACAATCAAAAGCTTTCTTCTCGGATTCTTGAGGTCCACCATTTTGTCCATGATATGTGTTTACAGACTGGAAAGTTGTAAAAAGGAGGGAGAGCTTCCTCAATGGAGGGTTTGACTTCAGACGAGGGTTTGAAAGGATTGTATCAGAAACAAAGTGCATGACCCATTCAGGCAGGGAATGTAATCCTTTTAGAACAGTTCTCAGATGCACAAAACCTAACAGTAAGTCACGTCTGAATAGGAGGGAAAATGTGACGGTTTGAAGTGCAAGCTTGTGCTTCCTGTTAGAGGGAGGGGTCCTGCTTTCTTCTTTTTGACTGAATGAGGTGGTGAAGAGATGGTGAAGCTGCTCTCTGCTGGAAATCACCCACCTAGAAAGAAAACAAAGGAGGACTGATTACACTCAACATATCTATGGTACATATCAGTAATGGACCTGGAGCATTTCCCAACAGAGGGGATTGCTCTCCGTACAATCCTTTGGAGCACACAACTGACTTAAATATTAGCAGATTATTAAAAAAACAAAATTATATTTATCCAACCTGAGACTACTACACTCAAGGAAAGAAGAACTGGCACCATATAAAATCTAGTTCATGCTTAAAAATCTATGAAATGAACATACCCATGTAAGCTATTGTAAGTATTCACTGTTCTGCATGTAAATGAGCGGCTTAGCACAACAGATACGCACATCAAGGCATCAAGGTTTATTTTGAGGGGACGTAGCACATTGAAGGTGAGTACAACAGAAGTAATTCTCTATAAGTTTATTATCTTCATATTTATATTAATACATGTAGTCTGGAGCATCCAGGCACACAGAAATAGAAACCATGAACTGTATAATACTGTGATCATATTGCATACAATATATGCACATTACAATACCAAACATAGATACTTTAGACCTCCTATTATTTGGTGTACACCAAATATTACTTTGTAAAATGTATTGCTCATTCTGCATGCTATGGGCCTTGGTCCATACAATGCCCATACTACTTCTCATAAGCTACCTACAAGGAGATAAAATAATAGGTAGATATTGCACATGATTATAAGTAGATATTGCACATGATTATAAGTAGATATTGTACATGATTTTAGGTAGATATTGCACATGATGGTGCTCTTTAGGTTCAATCTCCCACACCAGGCAGGTTACCAGGAATGGTTTGTGCACATGTCATTTGCAGATTCGCATGGCTTTGTCCTCATTTTAAGTTAGATCTATATAAAAATATTGGAACAGCAAGGTCAATTTCTTTGTTTTTTCTTTGTTTCTATACACTAAAGACAATTGAGTTTGAGGTCAAAAGATGTACGTGAGATGACAGATCCGAATTTCATCTTTTATTTCCTGGTATTTTTCTCTAGATTTGTTAAACATCTCAGACCATCACCCTTTGTATAAGACAACTCAATTCTTAGTTGAGCAAAAGTATTTGAACATGTGACTTACAGGTGTCCTGTTCCCCAGATGGTAGTTTGATTGGTTAAACAATAAATTGTTCTGAATGTCCACTCTTGGTTTTAGCCTTGGGTTTTGCCTACAAAGACTGCATTTGTGTTAGAAATGATAAACCAACATGAAGAGCAGAGAGCTGTCTTTGGGAGAAAAGCAAGCCATTTTGAAACTTCGAAAAGAGGGGAAATCCATTGCACTAGCATTGGGGATAGTTGGAATGTCCTGAAACACACAGTCTTTGAAGGAACTCGGCAGGTAGGTTATTCCAAACATGTCGGAGAACTAGCCACAGTTCTTCTGTAGATTTAGGCAGCCTCAAATGCTTCTGTCTCTTCATGTAATCCCAGACAGACTCGATGATGTTGAGATCAGGGCTCTGTGGGGGCCATACCATCACTTCCAGGACTCCTCGTTCTTCATTACGCTGACGCTAGTTCTTAATGACATTGGCTGTATGTTTGGGGTCGTTGTCCTGCTGCAGAATAAATTTGGGGCCAATCAGATGGTATTGCATGATGGACAAATATCTGCCTGTACTTCTCAACATTGAGGAGACCATTAATTCTGACCAAATCCCCAACTTCAATGCAGCCCCAAACCTCCACCATGCTTCTCTGTTGCCTGCAGACACTCATTCTTGTATCGCTCTCCAGCCCTTCGGCCTGTAGCCTTCTGCAACAGCCAAATATTTCACATTTTGACTCATCAGTCCAGAGAACCTGCTGCCATTTTTCTGCACCCCAGTTCCTGTGTTTTCGTGCATAGTTGAGTCGCTTGGCCTTGTTTCCATGTTGGAGGTGTGGCTTTTTGGCCGTAATTCTTCCACGTAATTCCACTGCGTCTACGGTCCTCGGCATTGCCCGTCTCTTTGTGATTCTTCAACAGAGCTTGAACAGCACATCTGGAAACCCCTGTCTGCCTTGAAATGTCTGCCTGGGAGAGACCTTGCAGTATAATTACCTTGTGTCCTGTTGCTATGCTCAGTCTTGCCATGGTGTATGACTTCTGACATTAAACTGTCTTTGGCATCGTTTGGAAGAAGAGGTTGGCTGTTCCTCACCCAGTTTCAACGCTCCTACACAGCTGTTTCAGTTAATGATTTTGTTTAAACCTACCTATTAAATTAATGATCATTAGCTCCTGTTTGGTGTAATTGGTTAATCACACACCTGACTATATGCCTACAAAATCCCTGACTTTGTGCAAGTGTACCTAGAAGAATTAATGCTGATTTGAAGGCAAAGGGTGGGCACCCCAAATATTGATTTGATTTAGATTTCTCATCTGTTCTCTCACTTTGCATTTTGTTAATTTATAAAAATAAACTATTAACATTTCTATTTTTGAAAGCATTCTTACTTTACAGCATTTTTTCGCAACTGCCTAAAACTTTTCCACAGTACTGTATACAATACAAAATAACATCTGTGTAGTAATCGGTTTTGTTTTCACAATTGTAACATAGTGACAGTATATTACTGTAAACTAAGGTCGAATGAATTTGTCTGAAGAAATGAGCTGACTCCAGTTTGGTTAGAGAACCTAGTGCCATCAGCTGTCCCTGTAGTTTCAGTCATTGTGTTCAGACTCACTGAACTGTCCAATTACCAACAGTGCTAGAATGTACTACATAAATCTATATTTTTATGTTAATATTGTCATGGGCCACTTCTGCTGAGTGGGCCTTAATGGTGCGAGTGATGCACATCTTTCCTTTATTTTTATATTATATATTATATTATATAGCTGATTTTATTTGTGTTGCAAATATTTCACAAATCTTTGTCATGTTTTTGAGACAAATGCAATGCAAATATTAATTATTATTATTATTATTATTATTATTATTTCTGTAATTGGTAAAGTGTATCAACAGGAGTTAATCAATTCTGACTTCTGTTAACTATTTAACAATAATTACATCTATATGAAGATATTCCAAACTGCATGTGCAACTATAGCCAGACATGTTTCACATCAGCAGAACATGGCAAAGAAGAGCATCTGCAAAAAAGCTGGTGAAAACAGTGCTCCATTCCAAATCTTTCAAAAATAAATAAATAGGCCTCAATAAAGATAGTGTTTGGCTGAATAAAGAGCCACACACTAACCGGAATCTTTCAGGTGAGGTGTCAGCCTCTTCTGTTATTACACAGCAAAACATTATCTGGCAGATTCAACAGGAAGAGAATCCCACCCAGTCACATTTTCTAGGGGTGTCAATGGTTTTGACAGCTGTCAAAATTAGGTGATTACATTATCAAAATATGTTTTGTTTTGTAAAAAAAAAAAAAAACCTTCTAGCTGACAGGACAGCAACTCAAATCACACGGCATGCATTATAGTCCTGGAATGCAGAAGTTCATCCCGGGAACACACAACATGTTGAAACTTGAAGTGGATGGGCTACAGCAGCAGAAAACCAATAAGTCCAAAAATAACTCAAATAAATACCTAATAAAGTGATCACTGAGTGTGCATCCTAACTATAGTCTATCTGCAGACTCCTGCTGTTCACATGGTCTTCACTGAAGCACAATATGATTTTGAATCTAAAAAGTATAAATTCAGAAGCTCTACTGTAGCCTACCATATGGCAATTATTATCCTGATGTGTCCACCTAAAGCAGAGGTTACCAACCCTGTTCCTGGAGATCTACAATCCTGTAGGTTTTGTATCCTTGTACTTTCACTCAATTACATTTCAGTGACAAATATCATTCTTTTTACTCTTTACATTTTCAATGTACACTTTCACAGTACTTGTTACACATTTCACACATTTTTTCTCTGGCCAAAATATCAATCCCTCTTTTAAACAGTCAATAAAACCCATATCAGTGCTTAAGGAACACGCCCACACCAATTCTGATCTCCTCTCACTGACCACTTAAACTGTTTTTCAGACAAAATACTTTAATGACTGGGTATGAAATGTTGGTTGCCAGACAGGGTTTGAGTTCTGAAAAAATCTCCTGGGATTTTTTCATGCTGCGGAAAAAAATAAATAATAAAAAATCATTTTTGTTCTTTAAAACTATTTTTATTCAGTGACCTCTTGAAGTTGTGCCTTAACTGATTTTAACTGCTAGGGCACGGATAACATTACATTACATTATTGGCATTTGGCAGACGCTCTTATCCAGAGCGACGTACAACAAAGTGCATACCCATAACCAGGGATAAGTTCGCTGAAAGACCCTAGAGGTAAGTACAATTTCAACTGCTACCTGTACAACAAAGATAAGGACAAGGGCCATTTCTTTTTTTTTTTTTTTTTTTTTTTTTTGAACAAACAAACAAACAGAGCAAAAGTCACCAAAGTTAACTATCCAAACACTGCTTACCTAGCCAACTAAAATACCGATACACAAAGCAAGTCACAGAGACAACAATTAAGGTTCACAGGGAGGTAGGGAGGGATGGGGATAATCTTTTGAAACTACATAATAATGCTAAAGGAGATCATGAATTAATCAAGCAATTACCGCTAGGTGGTTCGAAATAACAAGATGAATATAGGATATTACACAGAACAATGTGCACATGTCCATATAGGACACGAATAGTCAATGCATCAGTGTTGAGATACTAAATGATATGAATATCTTGACACTTAATATATTGCCCACTTACTTCTGATCTTGGGCTGCCCGCACTTGAGAAACTGATATCCAATGCAGTTATTCCATAGTCACCCATATGTCCATCATGCCACAGTAGCGCTGATAGTGTACGGATAAATGGAGGCTACAGTAGAGTGACGCTCCATCGCACAGCAGTGAACTTTATAACTTTTTAATAACCTGTGGCAATAACGCCCCCACGCTGCATTGAAATGGCCTGACTTACACCGAAACTGCTCTTACGTTTCTGACACGTTGGGACTATTGTACCTATTCTATGTGGTCAAAAGAAATTTGGAACAGGTTTGAACCTGAATAAAGGATACCTCCAATGCCACAGTCATAAATTACCCGATGAGTTACTGCTAAGGTTAAGTGGGTAAGGATAATGAATGAATGAATTAATGAGAACCGGCACTATTGTGAAATGTTTCACTTCTTACTCAATCACTCCAAGGTAATGAGATCAAAAGCGGTGAAATTGTCCTCACGCACATGTACTGACGGAACTTACGAACCACTAAAAAGATGCTCAACGGTTTCCGGCTCTTACCCCATACCGGGATGCGTTGCAGGCAGACGAACGGGAAGTGATGCGTCAAAGTGAGTCAGAGCCCATTGGCTCAGTCCAATCGCTCATCGCTCAGAGGAAAGATTGGGAGTTCCTAACTTCTGCTTCTAGCTCTTAGGAGGAACATTTAAGGGGTTGGAACATCCTTAAAGAAGGACCTTAAAGCGATTTCGGGGTCAGGAGCACGTAAAGAAAAAATAGAAAAATAAGCAATTAGAATGAGCCCCATGACTTCACCAACTCGTCTTTGGCTCTGTGAAAAGCCTCCTGCCGCACTTTGCTCCAGCTCCATGTCTCCTTGTGCTGACACAGCAGGTCCTGCGGCAGCTTCAGCATTCACGCCATGTTGGGTCTGAATACAGCCCATAATAGTGGCGTAACCCAGAGTAAGAACCAAACTGGCTGACGTTCTGTGGGGGTGGGGCTTTGTTCTTGGATGAGGCTGTGTGCCAGCCTCCGGCATAGATCGCATGGCCAAGATACTCAACAGACCTGCACTTCTCGTTCAACCCACATTCCTTCAGCCATCCAGTGTACGCAGGTGTTCCTCACCTGTGGGTCCTGTCTGTTACGCAGGTGTTCCTCACCTGTGGCTCCTGTCTGTTACGCAGGTGTTCCTGACCTGTGGGTCCTGTCATGCAGGTGTTCCTGACCTGTGGGTCCTGTCTGTCACGCAGGTGTTCCTCACCTGTGGGTCCTGTCTGTCACACAGGTGTTCCTCACCTGTGGGTCCTGTCACACAGGTGTTCCTCACCTGTGGCTCCTGTCTGTTACGCAGATGTTCCTCACCTGTGGGTCCTGTCTGTTACGCAGGTGTTCCTCACCTGTGGGTCCTGTCACGCAGGTGTTCCTCACCTGTGGGTCCTGTCTGTCACGCAGGTGTTCCTCACCTGTGGGTCCTGTCTGTTACGCAGGTGTTCCTCACCTGTGGGTCCTGTCTGTTACGCAGGTGTTCCTCACCTGTGGGTCCTGTCACGCAGGTGTTCCTCACCTGTGGGTCCTGTCTGTTATGCAGGTGTTCCTCACCTGTGGGTCCTGTCACGCAGGTGTTCCTCACCTGTGGCTCCTGTCTGTTACGCAGGTGTTCCTCACCTGTGGGTCCTGTCATGCAGGTGTTCCTCACCTGTGGGTCCTGTCACACAGGTGTTCCTCCCCTGTGGGTTCTGTGGACTGCACACCGGCCGGGCTGGACTTACACCTTGGCCTTCATGTTCAGTCATGAGTTCAGCAAAGCCGTACAATGTCTGACAGAATGTTTTTAAAGAATAAAAAAGCAAGATCCAGTTGTCATTCAAAGATAAGGACAAACATAAGCTGGCCCTACGTGTAAAAATGAAATGTTGGTACTTTCTCCCTCTAATCAAAGCCAGTAATTAGGGACTAAGTGTTGGTTTCCTCCCAGCATTAATAAATAGCAGTGCAATGAAGCATTCTCATTCCCCATTTCACATCAACAAACTTATGACACAGCACTACAGCTTGCTAAGTGCTACTGTAGTGCTACATTTATCCAATGCTGAATTATGTACTAGTGATGATGGAATACCGCTAGTTCTGGTGATTCACTGGCATTTCAGATAACGAAATTAAAAAATCTCTATTTTTGTATTTGATGTGGATAAAATTGAGGTCCCATTGAACAATATATAATGATGACGATGATACTCAAATCCTAAAGATTTAATGATATAACTGCAGCTTGTCATATTCAAAACATATTCAAACAAATAAAATACATTTCTGATTTAATTTTAAAAAGCAATCATTCCATTTATAAATGTGAGATGAAGTTTAAAAGGCACACAACCCCCATCCTCAAATCCAAAACCTTACACATTAGGAATTTCATTGATAAGGCACTTCACATACAGAGACATAGCCCTCACAGATATTCACCATGTGTACACCAGTCATACAGGCAAAGTTATATATCCATTTAAAACTAAAAATGTCCCAAGTTATTGATAGAACGAATATCTTGATTTCCTTGTCAGTTAATAGAATGGTTAATTGAATACATTGGTGTAGAAAATGAAAACGTCCCCATCCGACATACAGTAAGTAACATTACATTACATTACATTACAGTCTTTTGGCAACAAAGTGCAAAACTATAAACAGGGACCAATGTGCTTTCACCCCTGTTACTTTCAACCTGGCTCTCCCCTAAAGTTACCACAGTCACATTTGAAACACGTTTAAAATTAGGTTTTTTTTGTTGATAGCGGGGTAATGACCTTCGCCTCGGGCAATTTCCAATATTATTTTTTGGCGGAGCAGCAAGTTTACATGGCCCTTTGCCATTTCCTCCAAAAATAAAAGCTTATTAAGGCTGCTTGGGAGGTCGTGTTCATTTCACAGCCAATGCTTCCCCTCATCTCCCTTCAAACAACTTCATTTTTTTTTTACAGGCCAGCAGCTTCATGACGAAGGACTCATAGTCTCCGGCGTGCAGTCCAGTTGGCTCCGACTTTCTAAATTTGTTTTTCTCCCAGTAATGCTGCCAGGTTCTGTCCTTGGATGCTCCAAATCCAAAAACATTCACCTGAGACCAAGAGGAAGTAGAGGGACAGTTAAACTGAATATATTTTCATAAATTGCGGTTTTTGGCTTGTACTTACAAGAATAGGACACACAGAGATGTACGCAAATACCCAACATAGCTTCACTTGAGACTAACTCACAAAGGACAGCATTAAATTAAATTTAATTTAATTAATGAAATTTAATCTTGCAAAAATTCTTCCACTGGATCATCAGGCTTAAAGTTAAAAAAGGTATCAGGGCATTTTACCAACACTAGATGGCAGTATATGCCAGCTCAAACGCACACTGCACTTTGATTTTGCTTTTTTCTTGGGTAAATTGGATAAAGCCAGTTTGCTCATTATATGGTTTGTTAACATGTGTAATATGTGCTTACCTCATCACATATGTGGATGGCGAACATCAAGGTTAAGAAGCCGCTGGAGGGATATTTCCCATGGCGTTCAAGCCACACATCATAGACATACTTTAAGAACGTGGGGTTATATATTAACACCTGTGTTCAAAGAAATCATAAAAGTCACCAAATCAGCACAAAAGACATACTATATGTAGAATTTGTATAGTCACACACACAGGCTGACTGACTGTGATCCCTGACCTTTTACTAGTGAGTGGGTAAAGTTGCCTGCTTTTACAACCGCGACTCATCGCTCTGTACTCTCGTAGGAAGCAGGACGGGTAATCAAGGCATCTGTTTTCTTCCAAAGCAACCCCCTCTATTGTCTGATTGTCTATTCAGGCCTCCAGCCGTTAAAACTCATTACGACAGGGCAACATTGTTTACGGCACCGAGAGGTTGGGAGGGAATCCTTCCTGCCAGGCCCGACCTTCTCCTGAACCCTTTATGACTCTCTCCCTCTTTACTCAGTCACTGAATGGTGTGTACAGCACTGGATGTTTCATGGCAAGGCCAATTATGATAAAATTCATGTTTGGTATCATTTTTCTTGGTTTAGTGTGGTACAATGGTCTCCTTTCCATAGCAATGTACTAAGGATATCATAGCCATCCAGGAACCTAGGGAAAGCTATGGAAATCTGACCTAAGAAAAGTCATCTGGTTCAACCCCCCTGTCTAGATCCCATCCATCCATCCATTATCTGAACCCGCTTATCCTGATCAGGGTCGCAGGGGGGCTGGAGCCTATCCCAGCATACATTGGGCGAAAGGCAGGAATACACCCTGGACAGGTCGCCAGCCTATCACAGGGCACACACACCATTCACTCACACACTCATACCTACGGACAATTTAGACTCTCCAATCAGCCTAACGTGCATGTCTTTGGACTGTGGGAGGAAACCGGAGTACCCGGAGGAAACCCACGCAGACACGGGGAGAACATGCAAACTCCGCACAGAGAGGCCCCGGCCGACGGGGATTCGAACCCAGGACCTCCTTGCTGTGAGGCAGCAGTGCTACCCACTGCACCATCCGTGCCGCCTGTCTAGATCCCCATTAGTGATAATTTACAAATGGTTAATTATGGACCCAATTTTATGGTCAAGCATCAAAGGCCTGGTTTGCTACTTAAGGGGAAGATACAAGGGGTCTGGGAGATCTGTTTCCAGACTCCCGCACCTGCCGTGTGTGTAGAAACCCTTGCCAGGTATGACAATGTTTTTACTTTGTACCAGTGGAGGCTGGTGACTTCCAGAATTGAGGAGGCCATTTTTTTCCGCTTGCTCACTTCACTCGCGATGGAATGTTCCCTGTTCTCTTATCTGTCTTTGTGCTGGCCAAAGGCATACTATTTGGAGTGTAAGCTACAGTCAGAAAGTTCTGGCTGATGAAATTCATTGTGCAGAGCTTAGCCTTGTGCCTTCCTGAAGAAATGACATTGCTGTAAGTCTATGAGCCTGCCTGATAATTAAGCTGAGAAATGACATTTGGATGTAATATAAATGCCAAGTGAACATGTGTAAAAGGCAGGAATTTTAATTATGTAGTTAAAAACAATTTTGTTTAGCTTACATTTTTCATTCTTCTACAGCTTCAACATGTAATCACCAATTTAATCAAGTTTAGCATATAAAAAAGATAAGATAACACTTTCTTTATCATATGTAGTTTTATTCAATATATTTAATATAAAATATGTAAAAATATGGTTCCAGTTGGCTTTATCTAACGTTAACGTTATCCACTAGAGGGCAGCACTCTATTCGTATTTAGAGTGAATTTCCTCACAGAGCAACAATTCAGTAATTTGATATGGAAGATTATTAAATTGACTTGTAATAAAACGAAATGGACTACATTAAAAATAAAACTGTTCAATAAATCCCAAATGGTGTCTAACATGACCTATTGAATGTCATTCTCACTCCCTAGTATCTGGAATCTGCATATCTCCAGCCCAAGGTCTCAAATTGCGGCAGAATCTCGCCGACTTCCGAGGTCGTTTTAAGCAAAAGTCAAATGAGCTATAAACATCAGGGATGATAGCCAGGGGTGTTCTCTAAATTTCCTGAAAAGCACAAGTTGATAGGACACTCGTAGCCACTATGGCGAGTGTTTGTTTGACTGAAGTGACTGGCGAATTCTCAAAATGGCTTCTGTGTTGAATAGGAAAGGAAAGGATAGTTGATTCCAAATGAACCAGTAGCATGTGATTGGACGAACAAAATGTCAATCTTTCAGCCCTGGACACAATGCATGGTGAGGCCAGGCCTCCGTTGCCCACCCATTTTCAGTGATCTGGCCAATCACATATTGGCATGAAAAAAAATGCATTACATTGACTTCTATGAGAAGCTAATTTCCTAGGGGAGGCCTGGCCTCCCTTAATACAAACTGATAGGGAAATCTGGCCTGTTGCTTTACAATTGCAATATTGGGTTTTAGCCATGGGAAAATTTAGATTTATGAACAAAACTAAAATAATATGAATATAAAAATATGTTTTTTGTTAAAATAAATAAATAAAATAAATATATTTATTGTTTTTTTTAAATCTCTCTCTTCTCTCAAATTATTGGGGAGGCCAGGCCTCCTCCACGTCTATGGAGGAGCCTCCAGTGCTTGGTACTCTGTGTAAAAGTGTATTATATACTATGATTTGTAACTTGTAACTGTGTTTTGGTTGTAATTTGAAGAAGTAACCTACCTGGCAAAATACATTGTTAAACTTGATTTGTTTGGTTTTCCTCACTGACACTTAATGTTATACAGGGAATGCTTGCTTTACGCTTAATGTATCACGGCGTATAGCACCCGTAGACCTATGATGGTAAATCCCTCGCCTCCGCGTGTTAGTTCATTCATGTCGAGCACAGCCATAGCAATGTTGGTCTGCTTGGGTCCCTAGGCTGTAAACAGATGTACCCAAGAGTAGCTATTCCTGCGACCTCTGATGACTACAGATAGCTAGTCAGTTCGTGAGACGTGCACATAACGCGTGATGTGACATGCGGTGGTACCAGCAGAGGACTGTTCGGAGAGTAAATCTCAGTACAGGATTCCCGTAACAATCAAGTCCAAATTTAGATAATGAGAATATTATACAATTGGACCTAACTATATTAAAACAGAGTCAAAGTCTATAGAAACTGTAAAATGCACCATTCCCGGAGTTCGGGTCAGTCCATATCAGTAAAAAACGGAAGTGATACTGCTGTCTTTGTCACTTGGTATTTCTCTGACTGATCTAGTTTCTCTACGGAATGGGTTCAATTGGGTAATAACATCAACCTCTTCCCAAGCAGCACCTGAAGGACACGCAGATACCTTCGGCCTACACAGCTAACTTCATCATTGGGTTAGCGGGGGCTTACACACACTTAAACAGAAGCAAGTTGTGACATAAGACTCTCACCTTATGCTTGTCTGCATTAATCTTGGCCATCACCGGCATCCAGGTGCTGTTGAGAACAGAGAGCTGTCAATAGCCTGCTGGGTGCCACTTAGTCCAATGACGATCCACAAGATCACAGAGTCCACTAGTACCCCAGGGCAGGACACTTGGAGCATCCATGGCAGCACTGAACCAAGAGCTGATACTTTGCCTAACTTTAAAAAACTTTGCCTGACAATTTTAAACCCTCACCCGGTTTAAACGAAGTGCTGCTCACAAAGGCAAACTTGATGTCAACTTGTGTACAAAATATAGTAAAGATATCGACAGGCAAGTGTCCCCAAATCTACCCAAATACAAAACATCTGCATATCTTTTTGTCCAGACACATGAATGATGTTTTTCTATTAAAACAGATTCTTTGATACAAAATGTCAAGAAAATTCACCTTCACATGTGTTTTATTCACATATATGAGAGTATGATTTCATGAAGGTCTCCAAAGTGTACAAAAAGCTCTCCGAAAAAGTATTACACAACCTAATGTTGCATCACTTTTACAATGGAACTTTATTTCAAAATTAGGGTAACCAGAGGCCCATTAACCCTAATTAATGACCCTAACATTAAATTCAAAGCGTAATGATGAAAACTGTTGCTTCTTTTTCATCCGAAAACAAAGTGAGTGAGCACCACAGCAGCTTCTGACGAGGGCTCCTGTTTCTCAGAGCTGCATTCAGCTTCTTAGATCAATGTTCAAACACAAATGCATTCCCAATGTAGCCCATGGCCACCTACCGTTTCACAGTGCCTGTGGTCAGAGCACTAGTGATCCACTCCAGATCCAAAGTCTTGAATGGTATCAGCAGCAGGCTCGTGTCCTTTTGCAGGTTTGTGGCACTTTCTGGGTACATGACACGATGGGTGGTTCTGTTCCCTACGTCCTTTTCATAGCCCAAAATGGGAGCTTTGTTCATTCTGCAGAGACAATATGTATATATATATATACATATATATCGCTCTTAGAGAACTGACTGCTATGTAAACTAGTCTTCACATTGATTTTTGACAATGCAATCATGAGAGCTGCATTTATGTGGCCCAAGTTTACGAGACAACCAGGAAACATCATTATGGTTTCTGTAACGTGATGGGAGAAATATGTTTCAACACTATTGGCACAGAAAATACACTGGCTGGTATTCAATTAACATTTCTCCTTCACTTACTAATAAATGCAAGCTTTGTACCTTTTCTTTGATGGATGGAAGAAACACATGGCAGGAATTTTACTTTTCTGCCTCTGCTTTTAATAGTTAGTCAAGGTCAGTGAGTTACAATAACAGCACAGCTTTCTTATGCATTTATTAATGCACCCAAAAACAAACCCAAACACACAGACAGGGTCTAGCCTAACACTGTCAGTCCCGAAGCAGGCCGAGCTATCCAAAAAGATATTAAAATAATGTAAATAAAACATGACATGGCCAAGAAGGCGTATTGCTAGAGGGCCTAGTGGGGCCAGGCGTTATATCACAAACCTTATAAATAATTTGGCGAAGATGATATATACGGTTGGATAATTTAGTTTGTAAGTTTGAACTTCTATTAATATGTTACCACTAGTCGTGATAAATGGGATGTTTTAAAGTATTCCTGCAGTGTTTTATTCATAAATAACACTACTTTCTCTAATAACGCAATCAAGCAGTCGCGGCATGGAGTGCATAATCAATCACAGACAGGTCGATAGGCCTAGTAATGTCGCACGTAGAAGCTATGCCTTAAGCAACCGCCGAAGGGATAGTTCGGAGAAAACACGTAGAAAAGTTAACAACTTTCGTAAGGTATACCTTTCGCGTCTTCGTAAACTGCTAAGAGACACCGTTATTGAAAATCAGGCTGAATCGGTCACCTTATGACGAAGTCATTGGAGTCAATGATGGATCCGTAATCGGATCCGTTGAGGTTCCCAGAATTCCCGACTACAGCACAAGTCCTGCAGCGATTGGGCGCTGAGTCGTTGTAGTGTCCCTTGCCAGGGACGACCTTGAATAGTTTCCGCACCACATCTCCGTAGTTGGCATTTTGCTTAGTCTGTAGCCTCTGGGGACACAATAAAGACACACAACAGAGACTCTCAGCTGCTCGAGAGTCAATCAGCAAGAGCAACGATAGCTGCAGAACAGAACAAAACATTTATTTGCATAACCCCAGGCGAATGAAAGGTTATGCTGTATTTAAAATACAGCATAAATAACCGCGGTCGAGCTGCACGTTCACGCCTGTTTTCCGTTCTGGTTCCTCCGGGGAGGAATGACTTGCCTACCACTGTCAGGACAGCAGAATCCCGCCCCCTATTTCGACGCAGACTAAAAACACACCTTTTGAAACTGTACCTTAGTCCTCCCTCCTGATTTCCCCCCACCCTTCCGATATCCCTGTTGTCCCTGTTGTAAAACTTGCACTTACGATGACTGTATTTTTTGTTTAGAACAGCACTTCATGTGTATTTTACTAGTTATGGATGTGATGCTTTAACTTGTGGAAGAACCTATGCACTTGTAAATTGCTTTGGATTAAAAGTGTCTGCCAAATGATTAAAATGTCAATGTAAATGTAGGTATTTATTAGACATATTTCTTCGACTTATTAAGTCTTCTGCTGCTGTGGCCTAACCACTTACAGTGATGATGCGTTGTGTGGTCAGAGATGCTCTTCTGCTTAACACTGCTGTAATGTGTGGTTATTCGCGTTACTGTCACCTTCCAATCAGCTTTGACCAGTCTTGGCCTTCTCCTCTGACCTCTCTCACGTCTCTGCCCCCGCTGAAATGCTGCTCACTGGATGTTTTTTTGTTTTTCGCACCGTTCTCTGCAAACTCTAGAGACTGTAGTAAGTGTAAATCCAAGGAGATCAGCAGTTTCTGAGACACTCAAACCACCCTGTCTGGCACCAACAATCATTCCATGGTCAAAGTCAACTAGATCACATTTGTTCCCCATTCTGACATTTGGTCTGAAAAACAGCTGAACATCTTGATCACATCTGCATGTTTTTATGGATTTAGTTGTTGCCACACAATTGGCTGATTCAATATTTGCATTAACAAGCTGGTGCACAGGTCTACCTAATAAAGTGCTCACTGAGTGCATATTGGTGATTGTAGTTTTGCAGGTGATCATATTTGTACTTCATAATGTTCGGTTTTGAAAGTGAACTCATACACTTTTATAAAGGTGCATTTTAATGCATTCATGCTGAACATTTGCTTTAGAAAAGGACAAACATGAACAATATTTTTAACATTTTTACAAATGTACATGGGGGGGCACTATTCAATGCAATTCTATTTCCTGCATTCAACATTCATCACAACAAAACTCAAAGCCTCGCTTCATTATATACTGTTCAACTATTCAACATTCATCACAACAAAACTCAAAGCCTCGCTTCATTATATACTGTTCAACTATTCAACATTCATCACAACAAAACTCAAAGCCTCGCTTCATTATATACTGTTCAACTATTCAACATTCATCACAACAAAACTCAAAGCCTCGCTTCATTATATACTGTTCAACTATTCAACATTCATCACAACAAAACTCAAAGCCTCGCTTCATTATATACTGTTCAACTATTCAACATTCATCACAACAAAACTCAAAGCCTCGCTTCATTATGTACTGTTCAACTATTCAACATTCATCACAACAAAACTCAAAGCCTCGCTTCATTATATACTGTTCAACTATTCAACATTCATCACAACAAAACTCAAAGCCTCATTTGATTATATACTGTTCAACTATTCAACATTCATCACAACAAAACTCAAAGCCTCGCTTCATTATATACTGTTCAACTATTCAACATTCATCACAACAAAACTGAAAACCTCACTTCATTATATACTGTTCAACTATTCAACATTCATCACAACAAAACTCAAAACCTCATTTCATGATATACTGTAACCTCTAAAACTCTATTATGTAGTAATGGATAACATACCTGTCTGCTTGGGTGTAGTACGATGCTTGGATGCTTTGTGCTTAATCTTGATCGATGTATAAGGACGTGTGAATGTTTAACATAATGGCCATTTATGATTTAGAGAATTATTTGTTAAACAAAAAATTAGGGGCCAGATGCATATCATGCAAATATGCAAATAGTTTGGGTGTGGATTTGCATTATTATTATTAATATTATAGTTAGGGCTAATGGTTGCGAATTTGCCTATATTTGTTTCATGTGCCTAATGATGTGTTTTTGGGCCACGTTTACAATGACGTGAGAGGGCAAAGGCTATAGGCCTATATGACATATAGGAAGTTGAATTGCTGGGGTCGAAAGCCGATGGCGTTTGCTATAGTTTGGTTAAAAATACAATTTTGACCACACGCTACCTCGATTATAATATGTTTTTCGTTCAGTTAAAATACAATGTCTAATTTACAACTATGTTTCGTTCATGTTTTGGTGCTGCAAATGGACAAATAAATTATTTTAATTTAGCAAACGGAGCCCGAGGGAAGAAGTGCGTTCGTCCAGCCAGGCTATGCGCTGCTTCACGGTTTGGAACAAATGGTTGAATTCGTCAAAACAAAAGTCAAAATTGTATTAACATGTTTTCCAAGTTGGCAATGGATATTCTATTGACTAGCACCAAAGCCTCATTGTCATTGTAATTTCCCCCAAAGCCATGTGGGCCATTGAGAACCCAGCCAAGAATGTTTTTTTCTGCATAAGGTCCACTACCTACACTGTTTACTATTTTCCAAGGTTCTAAAGCTCTTGGAGCATCGACACCGATTAGTAGCCCAATGCTGCCGTCAATTGGCGTTACGTCAACCTCCTCCAGGTAAGACCATTTCCTTATATCCTCCACTTTTGGAACATTGTCACGTGTCACTGGAATTGATTTTTGTGTAAAAACAGCAGGCAGTTTAAGAAATGTGTCGCTGTTTAATGCAGCTGCTTCTATGCCAGCTATTTTATAACTGGTTATTGGTTTTTCTTGACCCATTGTTTTTAAAAGTATCTGTTTTTTCTTTTTTACCAGGGGCACAAAGCTTAATGGACAGCTCCCCGGATCTAGGTAAGCATGTGTTTCTATGCATTTCGTTCCTTTCTCCAGTTTCACTTTGACAGGCCCAATTGATAGAGCCCAGTCTTGTGTTCTGGCCCCAGTACGGCTACCTGTTGCCAGAGAGACCACCACATCAGAATCTACAGATTCTTGGATATTCTGAGGCTGTCTTTGATTTTCCTTTGTTTGTATGTGCAAAATTGTTGGATGATTTAGTTCACACACATTGCAAGACATTGCTTCTGACAATTTCTGTTCATGTGACCTGTCTCCGAGCACCCAAAGCACATGCCTTGTGCTTTCAAGAATTCCTCCTTTTCGTTATTTGGTTTGGTTTGAAATATTTCACATACTTCCACTGAGTGATTTTTGTTGCAGAACACGCAGGGCATTGTGAATGCACTTGAAATACTGATTATGGTGGGGGCTTGTTTGTTATCATATAACTGAAACTTTGTTTGCTAAACATAGGTGAAACTGCCGTAGCAAAACTGCTTTTGTAACCTACACTAAGTTGATAAGGTAGTGATGGGGTTCCTTTAAGAAGTTTTTGCCGCATTTTAGGCTATTTTCTGCGGTAGCGTCACAGTTTACGGCAATAGTAAGGAGGGCAGTATAAATGCACTGGTAGAGCATGTGCGCGCCAGAGCGTAAGTGTGCAGACTTGAGGCAGTAGCAGTACAGTCCTGTAAAGTAACCGCTGCACCCACTGGCGATAATTCTTGCTCCTACAAAGTTTGCAATTACATGCCTCTCATATTAGGTGTCGGAGACTGAGAAGAGTTCGTCTTGGGTCATCCGTCAGTTGCCTGGTGGACACCACTAGAGGGAGCCCCGCTGCCGCTCATAAATTTTCTTCCTTTCGTCAACGGGATCAAGTAGGAATTGGAACAGAATTTTTTTTATGACAGGGGTACCCGTTTAACTTTTTTTTGTTTTTTTGTTGTTTTTTTCTCCAAACAAACATGTTCATGGACTGAGTCTAGATAGTTCAATTTGAGAATTCCGATCAACACATTCAGAGGTTGTTAACAAGCTGCAGCGTAAAAAATATTATGTTCGGTCTTACAAAATAAGATTTTGTGATTACCAATTATTTATTTTTATGCTGTTCCTTTTCACATTTGCAAAGAAAACTGTATGCTATGTGCAATTGTAGGACTCAGTGCGTTCCAGTTCAGACAATAGAAACTAAAATTTCCCCTGTGGTCCCTACTCTAAGCTGGCTTCTGCATTCTTAATATTTAATATAGGGGTTACACTTTCATTTGGTTTTGAAGTTTTATTCAATGCACTTTGAATTTCCCCGAATATTGGATCCAACATTATTCGAGATCGTTTCTCGAAATAAAAGTAAATCTCTAAATGCTGCTCTGTTTGTGTTTGTCATACATGTTGCAGACAACTGTTCTCCAGCTTTCGCGCAGCTTAAAAGTCAGTTTTGACAGAATGATTTTTAAATTGGAAGGTGTTTCAAGATCTGTCATATAATCCATCTCTTGCATTGTGTTGTGACAACTGTTAAAAAATATAGCATGAGACCTCAGACCAGATGCATCCTCTGCCTTGGTAGCAGGCCACGTCAATGCCTTGTCCATAAAAGCAGATGTGATTCTTATTTTATTTCCGAAATGTCATTCAAGCTGTTCATTTTGCTTGTTCATGACGTCAAGAGAATCATAATTATATGAACAAGCGATAGGCCTATATTTAGAGGTTTGATTTTCGACTGTGGGTTGGGTAGGCCTAGGCCCTTTTGTGCAAATTAAATATGAGCTTTGGGTTCTGATTTAACCTGAGTTGATGTGGGTTTGGGCTTATTTTGTTTTGTATATTTGCTTTGTTAGAACCTTTTTTTCCGTCGTTACAATATATTCGGTTGATGTTCTAGAAGTTGCAAGACTCGCCCTTTCTGTGCCTAAAAACTGGGACTCTGTAAGGATTAAGCATAAACAAGCCGGTGCCCAGGTCTACCTAATAAAGTGCTCGCTGAGTCCAAAATTCAACACCTTGAATAAACTATTATCAGTGTAGCGGCTTGGGTTCATACCAGCCATTATGATCGTGCTCCTATTCCTCATCCGACAATAAAGATTGAACATTCACTTGTAAATCCATGAACTCAGACAAGCATTCATCAAAGAGATCAATCTGGTGTTTAACTTCATTATCGTCACGCCCGGTCTCGATAAGAGCATTTATTTCATTGCGCTTCCGCGTGAGGACACCCAGGATTACTCACGGTTCACTAGGGAATATCTTCCAAATTTAAAGTTATTCTTTTCCAGTAATCCGAGTCTCCAAACTCCGTTATCGAAGAACAAATTTGACTTTTGTTTCGACGAATTCAACCATTTGTTCCAAACCGTGAAGCAGCGCATAGCCTGGCTGGACGAACGCACTTCTTCCCTCGGGCTCCGTTTGCAACATTAAAATAATTTATTTGTCCATTTGCAGCACCAAAACATGAACGAAACATAGTTGTAAATTAGACATTGTATTTTAACGGAACGAAAAACAAACCTCACTTCATTATACTATATATTGTATCTCAACCCCTGACGTACCGTTCCATACATCACAACAATACTCAAAACCTCACTATTTTGTTAATATTATTCTTTTTTCTGTTCATTTTTATTCACATTGCATGTATGACTTTCCTTCCAATCAAATATTGCTAAATGTATGTCGTATGTTTTACCATGTTTGTAAAACTCAGCATTTGTGTAAAAGTTGTCCCCTGAAATGGGGGCTGGCGGATGGATGAGATGAAAAAGAATCCATGTTTGTGTGTGCTTACCTGCCACCAGTAATAGGTGCTCTTCGAAAGTATGGCGTTCTCCTGCGACAAGAGCGGCGATATGGACGTGTTAAAGCGCTTCATGAACCAGGGGTCTTCATCCTCAACAGAGATGCACTGGCGGCAGGCACACAGTGCCCTGGAAACGGGTTTGTCGGACTGCCGATAGTCAAGTTGTAATAAGTATGATGACAGATTGCTGTAGCTAAATAAAACTAAGGTAGCAGCACAGCTGCAGAACAGCACAATCAAAAGCTTGCTTTTCAGATGCTTGAGGTCCACCATTTTGGTAATGATGTGTTGTGTTTGTGATACTGGAAAGAGTGGAGAAAAAAAACCTTCCTCAATGGAGGGTGACTTCAGTCGAGGATTTGGAAGGTTTGTTAAATGCCCGTAGTTTACATTTCCTGCTTGGCAAACTGCATGTAATGTGCTTTGAGGTACAGATTAAAAAACAACCATTGTCTGAACGGGAGGGAAAATATGACGGTTTGAAGCAAAAGGAGGAAGCAGAAACATGAGACAGGCACCCTCCATCAACAGCACCATTGAAAACTGCTCTTAAAATTCCACACCTGGAAAGAAAACAAAGGAGAATTGAGCATGTTGCTCCATGGCAACATATCTATATATATCAGTAATGTACCTGGAACATTCCCCAACAGAGGGATTGCTCTCTGTACAATCCATGCACTCCCCTGCGTAGTCTAGCTATTTGACTAATACAAGCGTCAGCTAAATAACAGCTAGCTAGCTAATGTAATATTCAAGAGCCAAAAATATATTTATCTTATTTCCAGGTGGAAATGTGAATTCCTATGATGCACACAGCCTGAGACGCTCAAGGAAAAAGTACGGACATTACATAAAAATTGGTGTTTATGCTTAAAGATCTGTCAAATTAATCTGTTGTTCACTCTACATGTTCACATGTGCAATAAGTCACAAAGGAATGCATGTCATACCAAATGAAAAAATTATGTCCCAGGCACATATTTTGTATTCATTACATCCTCATATCTTATTTCAGTACAGAGTTACCGACAGTTAAGTTGAGGGTGTGCTCTTGTGACAACTTGCCCCATCATAGACAGGGCTCCAGACTGTGGTGAGATTGTGCCATTTTGCATGATAATAATTGATCATAGCCCACTTACTTCAGATATCGGACTCCCCGTACTTGCAAAACTGATATCCCTTGGAGTCATTCCATACTCAACCCATATTTCCATCATTCAGTTTAACACAAAGGAAAGAAACCACAATAAAAATATATCCCGTTCATACTGGTCGATGATTACTGTGGCTCCCTTTCCCAGGGCTCTATGTACAGTAGTGCCCCTGTAGCAGTGGTCGCGTACGGATGAATGAACTTCTGAACAGGCGGCGCAGGTACAAGAGTATCGGACTTTTAAATAGCCTATTCTGTTGCGATAACGCCCCCTTCCAGGAAAAAAACAAGGTTTAATTGAAATGGCATAACTTACACCTGAGCTATTCACACATCCCAGACGCGTTGGGAGTATTGTAGCTAAATATTGTACGTGGCTCAAGTGGTCATTTGTGGATAAATAAATGCAATGAGTTAGCAATGTGCTACTACGTGTTACTTTAATGTGCGGTTTTGGACCTGAATAAAGCTCCAATGCCTCCTTCTACATATGAGTCTTTCACACAGTCTGTCCTTGGAACACTTACAATGTCCTGCCCTGGCCTGCGATGAGGTATGAGGATGTGTGGTTTTGGTGAGACCTGTTTCTACAGGGTGGCCTGTAGCTGAGTGTAGTGGTGAGACCTGTTTCTACAGCGTGGAATAAGAATAAGCTCTCTCCATTATTATTTTTATTTTATGAAATACTATTTATACATGTATTAGGTAGACAAGTACACCAGCTTGTTACTGCAAATATTTAGCCAATCATGTGGCAGCAACTAAAAGGTCTGTGTTGTAAATGCACAAATGTTAATGTCCACAAATGTTGCGCACACTGTTAAAATGCTCCAGTTACAAATAATGAAGCAAGCAATATAAATTATTTCAACATTAAAAATAAGAACAAGAAAGCACAAATACTCAATGGGAGAAAATAAATATCATAAATATATGAGTGTGGCGAGGACAGGTGAAGTAAGCAGGTAAGCAGCGCGACCCGAGGAACACGCCTACAGGTGTAGAGGCACACGCCTACAGGTGTATAGGCACACGCCTACAGGTGTATAGGCACACGCCTACAGGTGTATAGGCACACGCCTACAGGTGTATAGGAACACACCTACAGGTCTATAGGCACACGCCTACAGGTGTATAGGCACACGCCTACAGGTGTATAGGCACACGCCTACAGGTGTCTAGGCACATGCCTACAGGTGTATAGGCACACGCCTACAGGTGTATAGGAACACACCTACAGGTCTATAGGCACACGCCTACAGGTGTATAGGCACACGCCTACAGGTGTAGAGGCACACGCCTACAGGTCTATAGGCACACGCCTACAGGTGTACAGGCACACGCCTACAGGTGTATAGGCACACGCCTACAGGTGTACAGGAACACACCTACAGGTCTATAGGCACACGCCTACAGGTGTATAGGAACACACCTACAGGTCTATAGGCACACGCCTACAGGTGTATAGGAACACACCTACAGGTCTATAGGCACACGCCTACAGGTCTATAGGCACACGCCTACAGGTGTACAGGCACACGCCTACAGGTCTATAGGCACACGCCTACAGGCGTATAGGCACACGCCTACAGGTGTATAGGCACACGCCTACAGGTGTACAGGAACACACCTACAGGTCTATAGGCACACGCCTACAGGTGTATAGGCACACGCCTACAGGTGTACAGGAACACACCTACAGGTCTATAGGCACACGCCTACAGGTCTATAGGCACACGCCTACAGGTGTACAGGAACACACCTACAGGTCTATAGGCACACGCCTACAGGTGTACAGGAACACACCTACAGCTGTATAGGCACACACCTACAGGTGTATAGGCACACGCCTACAGGTGTACAGGAACACACCTACAGCTGTATAGGCACACGCCTACAGGTGTACAGGAACACACCTGCAGGTGTACAGGAACACGCCTACAGGTGTACAGGAACACGCCTACAGGTGTATAGGCACACGCCTACAGGTGTACAGGAACACACCTACAGGTCTATAGGCACATGCCTACAGGTGTATAGGCACACGCCTACAGGTCTATAGGCACATGCCTACAGGTGTATAGGCACACGCCTACAGGTGTATAGGCACACGCCTACAGGTGTACAGGAACAAACCTACAGGTGTACAGGAACACACCTACAGGTGTATAGGCACATGCCTACAGGTGTACAGGAACACACCTACAGGTGTACAGGAACACACTTACAGGTGTATAGGCACACACCCGTGTGACTACATTGTGAAATTCATCACATTGGGCCCCACTTCTGTGAAGATATGTTGTCACCCAAAATTACATTACATTACATTAATGGCATTTGGAAGACGCTCTTATCCAGAGCGACATACAGTTGATTAGCCAGTTGAATCCTCCCCTGGAGCAATGCAGGGTTAAGGGCCTTGCTCAAGGGCCCAACGGCTGTTGGGATCTTATTGTGGGATTAGAACCACCGACCTTGCGTGTCCCAGTCATTTGCCTTAACCACTACACTACAGGCCGCCAAAAATATGACATCGCTCATCACATACTTTCAAATCTTATCAAAATGTAGCTGATTCCCATCTCTACTAAATAGAACTAAGGAATTTTATTACTTTTGATACAACAAAACTGAAACGTTTACCTCACAAAAAAGTGAGTAATTTTTAAAACTAATAGATGAGTGCAGTTCAGGGAAGCAAACATTTTAATGTTATATTTTTGTATCTACCTTCAAAGTACGGGAACATAGTTCCCAACCAACCTCTCCTACACGAGACTCATCATTTCTGGGGTTCATTTATTTATTTATGTACTTTTAATCGGGTAATTTTTTGGGTTTCATTTTTCAATAAAAAAAAACGGATGAAAATTTAATTAAAATGTGACAGCCTTAAAAACGGATATAATAACAAAAATAACAATTTAACCAGGATAAATCTTTTACACATTGTTCTTTCTTTTAAGGAGGTTGGATATGTTGCGCCTGCACATTTTGTGACATTCGCACAGTGACAGCCGCAATTTGTATGATTATTATGGGCTTTATTTAACCAGGGAGATCAATTAAGGACACATTCGTACAAGGACAACCTGGCAAGTAATAGTGTGAGAGTCGCACATCCGGGATCCGGGTTTATTCGCATTCAATGGTTTTTTCCATGGTGACATTTTCTACCAATCTGGTCACATGATATGCCCTAGCTAACCGTTTGAGTGTGAATACGACTTTTAATGCGCCTTGTTAGCTCCAGGGAGACGTTGACCTCAATTGCATCTAGAATCTATCAGATTCCCCGGCCAGTTCTAACTTTAGTGTACAATAAAACGTGAAACTGATCACGAATCCGCACCCAGGGTGCAACTTTGTACATCATTATTTGTGAAAAGACGTTATCGATAGGCCAACATTTTGGCAGTTTTTGCCATTATTGATCGTCCATCGATTGAACATCGGAAGACATGGTACATATGATAATTAGTTATCGTAGCCTAGATCTGGCAACGCTATAGGAATGCCTGCTTTCATCTCGAAACGTTTTGCTCAAACACAAGGGGGATCTAACCTTCTATTAGAACTTCGCACGACAGGCTAAAATTGTTATTCTTTTCACAGCAAGGGTCCAGCGAACAAACTTCAATGACAAAAACCTACAGAGACATCAATGTGAAAAACAAAAAACCCTCGTGAACATCAATTTAATCGGAATTGTCCTTGGCCTATTTTTAAACAATTGGGGAATTTTCGGAGTGAATTGGTTAAAACGGACAATGATGAGCCTTAAATATACAATGGGCTCCAGAATGATAAAGTAACGGAGGCCGAAAGTAACATGGGTGTTTTCTCTAAAACGATGGGAGCTGCAATGACGTGGTTACTTGTGCATGCGCATATAACGAGCTTCATACAAAATATCGGCGCCATCGGAGCAGTTTGGTGGAGCTACCGTCGAGAAACTTTTTTGCGCGAGTTGTGTTTACTTGTTTAAGTTGGCTAACATATGTAATTGTCTTGACACATCTCGTGACTAAATGACAGTGTAACGCGGCGCTTCTTTTATAACAATAGAGAGATTCAAACAACAGTACAGGTCCAGGCAATCAGTTAAGTGAATATACAAAAAAATGCTTTATTATAAGAGATGCCACTTGATACACACACACACACACACACACACACACACACACACACAATTACTCCTACCCTTTTGCCTCAACTATGGGCCTCGTTGAACAGCTAGGGGTGGGGCTGGCCGTTAACCCTGGCCAAAGGGCTAAGCTGTACCCTGACTAATAAAATGATAAAATAAAGATCTTGCTAAGTGCAGTTGTCAAGCTAAAACATTATAATACAAAATGAGAACAGAAGAGAGCAATCGCAGGTAACGTGGAACACTTATCTGGCACCCCGCAATTAGTCCAGTCAGGTGCGCTGAATTAGGCTACTTGGGGATAGCAGGTAAATTACGTGGGCGTGGCAGATAAACTCCATTCATCACAATAGCATAGGCTTCAAGTCTTGGATACTAGCCAGGGACAAGTGACAGGAGAGAGGGGAAGTAACGTCCTATTAATAAAGCATTTTTGTATTTTCAACAGAAACAGTTCATTCTATGTTGCCAAAATCAACTCGCTAATGTTTGAAAATTAGTCTACAAATATTGCATCGTTATAATTGTGATTGCTTTATCAGACCTCGCTATTAAACTCAAATTACGAATTTCAGTATCTGTGCGTTATGCTGTTAGCTTTCATGTATAATTTGTTGATGTTTTGCGGAAAACCGTCATGATGCTCTTTGTCTTTGTTTACGCGCTCCTGTTCTGTTTGTCTTTGAAATAAACGTTATGTTTGGAGTGGTTTTAATGTAAATTAAAGACAATATATTAAGTGTCAAGATATTCATATCATTTAGTATCTTGGCACTGATGCATTGACTATTCGTGTCCTATATGGACATGTGCACATTGTTCTATTATAGTATCCTATAGTTATCTTATGTCGAATAATATTCTATATTTATTTCGAACCACGTAGCGGTAATTGCTTGATTAATTGATTATCTCAGCAGGAGTCTGCAGATAGCCTATAGTAAGGATACACACTCAGTGATCACTTTATTGGAGATATTTTTGGACTTATTGGTCTTCTGCTGTTGTAGCTCATCCGCAATTCAACATGTTGTGTGTTCCGGGATGTTCTATGTCACTATAGTAATGTAACTGTAACTGATACCCACAGCGTGATTTGAGTTGCTGTCACCTTCCCGTCAGCTAGAACCAGTCTGGCCATTCTGTGAGAACCAAACATTATATTTATTTATTTTTATTTGACCTTTATTTTACTAGGTCCCGTTGAGATTTACATCTCTTTTACAAGGGAGTCCTGGCCAAAATGGCTTAAAATACAACAAATAACACAGATTGTGCATTACGCACAGCAAGACACAGAAGAACATAGACAATATACAAATAATTTAGGCTAACACAAAAAAAACATTTAGGTAAATATTTAGTGCATACAGTGTCCATTGAATCGCTGATAAGCAGTTAAATGTTTTTTAAAGGTATCAGTGTATTAAGCTTCATTTTCTCTTGTAGCTTCTTCCATGCTGAGAGAACAGCATCGCTGAAAGCTTTCTCATGTACAGACAGTACAAACATTTGGAACAACAAAATGAAGTCATGTGATCTCAATGCACATGAATTTGTGTTTGTCCATTCTAGCAAATAACTTAAATACAGTGGGAGCTGACCAAGGACAGCTTTATAAATCGAAATTAACCAATGGTATTGCCTACGGGCTGAGAGTGAGGGTAGTCCAGCTTTCTGATACAGGGTACAGCGATGTGTGTGTTAAGTAGAGTCAGTCATGAACCTTAATGCTGCATGACATGCTGTATAACACTGCCCAATATGCTTAAGCAGGATTTACCTGCACACGTGTAATTAACATCTCCATAATCAATCACTGACAAAAATGTTGCCATAACAAGTTGTTTTCTGGGATGAAATGAAAAACATTTGGTTCTATAAAAGAAATTGATTTTCAGTTTTTCTACATGACTTGTGAAAGAAAGTTGACAGTCCAAATGAAATCCTATGTACTTGTAAATATTTACCTGCTCTATTAATTTACTTTGTCGGGTTAACTCAGTCTTATCTGCATTCAAAACCAGTTTCAAATTGCGCAAGTGGTCCTGAATGCTATTAAAAGCAGTCTTCCAAGCTGTAAAAGTATATAATACTGTGTCATCTGCATAAAAAATGAAGATGGTATTTGTCACTTTTTGACCCAGTTCATTTACATGAATAGTAAACAGGATAGGGCCGAGAATCTAACCCTGGGGCACCCCATTACGTATGACCATAACATTTAATGTATAATTATCCATTTGGACACATTGACTCCTGTCAAAAAGATCATTTTCATGCCAGCTATATTGATCCGTCTATCTTTCAATATAGCATGATGCACCATATCAAAGGCCTTGGATAAGTCTAAGAACAAGGCTGTGCAATGCTGTTTCTTATCCAAGCTTGAGTTATGTCATTTAAAACCTGTTGTACCGTGTTTTTTAACAATAACAATAAAAGAAAAATAGAATAATAAAGTGTGGAAAGAGTGACTTGTGTACACATATGAACACACAGACCAACGGACAGACAGACAGGAGGATGAACATTGTGTACACATATGGACACACAGACAGACAGGAGGATGAACATTGTGTACACATATGGACACACAGACCAACGGGCAGACAGACAGGAGGATGAACATTGTGTACACATATGGACAGACAGACAGGAGGATGAACATTGTGTACACATATGAACACGCAGACAGACAGGAGGATGAACATTGTGTACACATATGAACACGCAGACAGACAGGAGGATGGACATTGTGTACACATATGAACACGCAGACAGACAGGAGGATGGACATTGTGTACACATATGAACACGCAGATAGACAGGAGGATGAACATTGTGTACACATATGAACACGCAGACAGACAGGAGGATGAACATTGTGTACACATATGAACACGCAGACAGACAGGAGGATGAACATTGTGTACACATATGAACACACAGACAGACAGGAGGATGGACATTGTGTACACATATGAACACGCAGATAGACAGGAGGATGAACATTGTGTACACATATGAACACGCAGACAGACAGGAGGATGAACATTGTGTACACATATGGACACACAGACAGACAGGAGGATGAACATTGTGTACACATATGGACACACAGACAGACAGGAGGATGAACATTGTGTACACATATGGACACACAGACAGACAGGAGGATGAACATTGTGTACACATATGGACACGCAGACAGACAGGAGGATGAACATTGTGTACACATATGAACACGCAGACAGACAGGAGGATGAACATTGTGTACACATATGAACACGCAGACAGACAGGAGGATGGACATTGTGTACACATATGAACACGCAGACAGACAGGAGGATGAACATTGTGTACACATATGAACACACAGACAGACAGGAGGATGAACATTGTGTACACATATGAACACACAGACAGACAGGAGGATGGACATTGTGTACACATATGAACACGCAGATAGACAGGAGGATGAACATTGTGTACACATATGAACACACAGACAGACAGGAGGATGAACATTGTGTACACATATGAACACACAGACAGACAGGAGGATGAACATTGTGTACACATATGAACACACAGACAGACAGGAGGATGAACATTGTGTACACATATGGACACGCAGACAGACAGGAGGATGGACATTGTGTACACATATGAACACACAGACAGACAGGAGGATGGACATTGTGTACACATATGAACACACAGACAGACAGGAGGATGGACATTGTGTACACATATGGACACACAGACAGACAGGAGGATGAACATTGTGTACACATATGAACACGCAGACAGACAGGAGGATGAACATTGTGTACACATATGAACACGCAGACAGACAGGAGGATGGACATTGTGTACACATATGGACACACAGACAGACAGGAGGATGGACATTGTGTACACACATTGTGGTGCCTCGGGGGGGATCCTGAGGTGCAGTGGGTGGGCGCAGCTGGAAACCAGACACAGGAGATAGCAGATATCAGAAAAAATGATTATTTTTATTTTTTCTGTGTTTTTATTTTCGGGTTATTGGTGATAGCGCCCCCCCTCAGGGCAAGGGTAGGGGAAAACTGGAGAAATAAAAGGGGCCGTTCAGGCAAAATAAACTCAGGTTCTTCCCAGACTGGAGTATGCTCCAGGGCCTCCTCCCTCCTTCCCTCTTCAGCTGCGTCAGGGCTGGGGGGAAACACAAAGATATGGGGTAAGTAGGATGGGATTTTATTAGGCTCATGTGTCCGGTGTCCGTTTCCAGGTCTTTGGGGTTGCTGTTTGTAAAGGTGGGGTCTCCTTCAGGGTCAGTACAGCAGGGCGTAGACGGTCCTTCCTCTTTCTGCCTTTCACACTCTCACACGCTCAGGAATGGCACCGACTGAACCTGTTTGCAGCCTCGACCGCGCCTTAAATACCATTCCCTGCTCATTAGGAAACAGGCTGCAGCTGAGTCATTACTTTTCCACTCTGCTCACTCACGTGCACTGTCCGGCGTCCTGGACTGCAGGTAGAGGGATCTCTCTCCAAAGTGCTGATCTCCCCATCACCTCTAGGAAGTTTGGTCACTTTTGCTTTGTTGTTTGTGTGTTTATTTGTTTGTTTAAAAAAAAAAAATTCAAATAGGCCCTGGTCCTTATCTTTGTTGTACAGGTAGCAATTGAAATTGTACTTCCCTCTAGGGTCTTTCAGCGCACTTATCCCTAGTTATGGGTATGCACTTTGTTGTACGTCGCTCTGGATAAGAGCGTCTGCCAAATGCCATTAATGTAAATGTGTTGGTGGTCATCGTGAAGGTGTTCCTTCAGATTTGAGTCCAGAAGTCTGAATCGTAGCAGAGTGATAAGTCTTTTTCCCAGGCTTGGATGGGGAGGGATATTGTTAGGTCTGTGGTTGATATTAGTTTGTATAATTTGGAGATAATTTTTTTGGTGTTGATTATTTTATTAATTTCATCCATTAGCGGAGGTGGTTGTAAGTAGTTTTAATTTTATATTTTAAAAAAGATTTTAATTGAAAGTACTGGTCTTGCTAAAAAGTATTGCTCTTTCCCAATGATACATCCGAGAAGAGTCACGACTGGTCTCCTCCTGGCTCCTTGACCACAGCAACAGCCTCTTTACACTGCAGACTAACCCCCCCTCTCTCAGCAGGGCGGGGGGGGGAGGACTACTACTAACGAATGTTGTAGCGGCGGTACACTAGTAAAGAGAGTTTGAGAACCACTGCTTTATGTCACCAGTAACACAATGTAATAATAGGAATGCAACAGAGTAAAGTCCATTATTAGGAACCCTTGGCTGTATAGTCTAGGGGACAGACAGGTGGGAAGCGCAACATATTACAGTATACCAATGTGTTGACACTAGTGAAACGGTGTGAACAAATGACAATGACCACAAAATAAAATGATGGGTGTTTATTTGGCTACAAAGTTACCAGACTAAGGAGAAAAGGGAGAGAACAGTGCCAAAGAAAATAAACAATTATAAACATTCCCTTACTTAATCTACCAAAATCTAGACCATAGCCGTAATGACCGGCTACTAGCTAAACTAGCCAAAAACTACAGTGATGGCATGTCCCCAATTTACCTAGTGTGTGTTGACAAAGAAAACCCCTACGTGTAAGTATGTATGCCCATGGGCAGCTCTTACCTATACCCCTTTTCTCCTGCTAACTTTACCCATAACAAAAACTATACAAAGAGCAAACAAAAAGCAGGTCTGAAGAGCAAACAATTTCAGCATGCTCTCTTGCAAAAACAGAAAGGTGAAAATAACTGCGGTGTGGTTGAACAGCAGGGCTCTTGAGGATGGTGGAACACCCTCTGATTGGTTGTGGGCTGATTGGCAAGGTACGACAGCTGGCATGAATCAGGGACCTGGGAGAGTGACAGAGGAGAGGGACAACTGACAAAACAACAGGACACACCCAAACAAACCCTGACCATATCCATCTTTAAATATTTTGCAGTATCACTGTTCTAAGTGAGGTGTACAGTTCTGCAGCATCAAATGCATCTGTAGGAGCATCCCATCCATTCTCCTGCATTAGTAGTACACAGAGCTCGAAAACAGTCTCATCACAAGGGAGCTGACTCTTGGGTGTGCACTCGTCCTTGCACACAACCACCTCCTCAAGGTCCACTGTTTCGAGCTTGTCCTCAGCACCGTACACCTGTGGGACTGTGTACATGATGACTGGACGACCTCCATGCACATCTTGACCTGGCCTGGGTCTGATCTTGTGGGTGTTCCATGTTCGCACCACTTCATCCACTTCTTTCTGCAAGAATATACATTACAGGACAATTACACTTGAGGTGGTGTGTAGCCTAGGTATTGCATTATTGTCACTCACTTATAGATCAGGCCATAGGTTACTTTAACATTGCGCTTGACTTACTATGGGCTAGGACTGGTTAGACTAATACTAAATATTTTAACTTAACACATTTCATTTTCACTGAATAAAATTAAGTGTTCTGTGTGACATTATCTGATCCTATTATTAATAATAGGTCATTTGTACAGTTTTCATCTGGATCGTTCTCTGATGCGCTGATGATGTGGAGACTGCATACAGTGTACAGTGTGTGCGCGTGCTGTTTTGAGCTACAGTCTGATTATGCTGTACTTTGTTTTTTGTGTGTACAGCCTGCACGTGAAATTCACTGACTACCTGCATGGAATTGACTGTGTGCGTAATACGCAGCTGGAAAGCTCCAATCGTTAATTGTATCAGCTATATCAGGAGCGCTGTGTGTCATATTATCAATCATGATGTTCTTTCTCCATAAATGAGCGCGTTCCATAGACTGTAAGTGCGTTCATAATTGTGACCTCTTCTCTCTCTTTTACTCTCGGGTTTTGCAGAGGCAATACAACTCACCCGATGACAATAATTGTTTTGTGATTGCTTGTGATTATGAAAAGACATGGGGCTATAGGGGGTGTTTACATAATAGATTCTAATTACATAAGTTTGATGTACTTCAAACAAATTCTCTTTAACTTTGGATTCATTCAAACCCGATGCAGGTGTCACGAACTTTAAATGTATTATTTACATAGGCCTATATTAACACACGTGTATGCTGAGAGAGAAAGAGAGAGAGAAGGAAAACAAACGTTCAGTGTTTCTTTTACTTTCTATTTTTGTGCAAAATGAATATTCATATTAATAGTGTCATTAATGTAATGATGTCTTACCTGAACGAGGTTGAGGAAACAGAACTGGATTAGGCTTTTATCCAAAAAGTCTCCAGAGAAGTGGCCATTGTCTTGGTGAGCTTTGAACATGTTCATCCAGAACTGAACGCTTTGTTTGCGCAGTATTCCCCACCAGGATTCAATACGTTGATTGCCCGTACTGCGTCCATAAATAAAACTATTCTCTTTGGCGAAGGTGTCGGTGTGGTTTCTCCTCAGAAACACCTGCATGTTAGCGACATGTCCATTTTCAGTGCCATTGTCCGCACGAATCCTCTCTGGACACCCACCCAAGCGCGTAACGCATTTCATATAATAGTCAGCTATAACCTTGGGGTCGTTGTTTGTTGTGTAAGCTTCCATCCAAACAACAAAACGACTGAAACCATCTATGCATCCGTTAATCCCTATAGCATATGGCTTCAATTTGTCATAGGAGTCCATGTGCCAAAGAGCATTAGGCCCTTTAGTGTTGTACTGCCTGCGCCTAAGACGCTGCGCTCTTCTAAGATCCACACCTTGAGGATCAATTAATTTGATGATCTGTCGTATTGTGTCCTGCTGTACCACAAATCCCATTTGAATTGCCCGTCGATGTAACCAGCGATATCCTTATGACCCAGTTTACGGCAATGTCTCTTCAAAGTCCGGATGCTTATGATAATATGGTGATTCTGGGCTAAAATCAAGAGTATTTCCTTATTGCTAAATCCGATTGCAAAGTATAACTTGATGAGGTCATCCATTGCAAGTGGAAGCGGTGGCGGTGTGATCCAAGTTGCAAAGTGAAGGGATGTGGTTAAAAAGCACAATTTTTTTTTTCCTCGTAAATTTGCGAGATTATAAAGTGGCAAATTTGCGACTTTAAACTCAGAGAATTCTGAGTTTAAATTCTGAGTTGAATTCTGAGTTTAAGAGAATTCTGAGTTTAATCTCACAATATTTCCCCCCTCCCCCCACTCCGTATTTTTTTTTTTTTACCGACAATGGCCCTAATACGCCTTCGTACAGCTTGCCAACTATTAATGGATGGGGAAATTATTCAGTACATCATGTTTCAAAATGCATAAAATAAAGGTATATTTTAATGACAATCAAAATGGCAGATATGCAGGTTGCTTAGCTTTGCAGTGGCATAGCTTTGTCAGATAGGCAAATGAGGGATTGTAACAGACATTTAAACCAGGAGTGCCCAAATTTTTGCACCCCACTGTAAAAATACTTGGAAATAAAAACTGAAATTCGGATACGAATCTCATGTACAGCTTCTGACCTCAAACCCAATTGTCTTCAGTGTATAATTGGGCTTGCTGTTCCAATCATTTTGGAGGGGACTGCATAAAAACAACAAAACCAATGGTCACCATTTTAAATAAGTTGTTATATTTGTGCAGTTAAATATGTCAAATATGTCAAATATGTCACGGTAGAGAATACTGGCTGTTGACAGTACGGCATGAAGCATTAAAAAATTGTGGGGTTAGGGTCTGTGGATCAAATGTGGATTAATCTTTCAGTCTAGAAACCCCAACCCTCATCTCCATCCTTGAGAACAATTATTTTCTTGCAGTTGTACTTGTACTCCCAAATGTTAACTCAAATTTTCTTGCAGAATATGAATATCATACTTTCTCTGTCACTCTCTCTTGCTCTCTCTCTATCTATTGGACTCTATCTATCTCTCCCACACACACTCAAAAAGAATACCCCTTGCTAGGTCATCACAACTGCTCTCCTTCATAATATTATGCCCACAGGGACAAAAACACAGATTTGTTAACAGCTCTTGGTGAAGTTTTCAAACGCCACTCACACACAAGAACGAGTTGCCAGAATGAAAACAAACCCATTATTCTTGCAGAAATGCAACTACGGTATGCAACTATAAAAAAAAGTTTTTAAACCTCTTAAAAGCTTTCTATGAACAAGCCAGCTAAATTGCTTGTCATCACGCATGCACGCCATGACGTCACTTTCACGCTGACGTCTTTGGTTTTTTTTGAAGGTGCTGCTGCGCCGATGTTATTAATCTTGCAGAATGTGAAGTTGATTCATTTTGTAATGATGCTGACGAAACAATATCTGTATTTTGGGAAGGTATATATTGCCATGTTTTCTGGAATGATACAAAGAAACTTATAGATGGTACAATCGATTGTTTTTTTTTATTTGTGCTACTGTGTTTTCAAAAAATGAGAAGGTAAACATAAACCATAAAATGTTTGTTTTCAACCTTCTCTTAATTTGAGCAAAATCTCATATCCATTCCAGCGAATATGCTAATCAGAAACCACATTTTGTAGTATTTCAGGCCTTATTAAATCACACTTGCTTTACATAATGTGGTGTAAAGCCTAGCTCCAGTTCTAAAGCCATTGAGACTGCGTGTAATGGCAATTTTCTAGCCATCCATTCTATTACATCAATCAACCTGTAATATACTTAGATCCTGTGATATTATATATATCTTTGTTGAGTTCAATAAAAAAGTGTTTTTATTTACAGATATTATTTTCTCAGAATCTTGCAATATGTTTGCAAGGCCCCACAAACTAAAACTGTCTAGTCTCTCTTCCGAATTCAGAATTCAGACTTTATTGCTCAGGAAGCGTAATTGTTCAACACATGAACACGTTTTAGTTTACGGTAACATAATTCCCAAAATTAACGAGACACTCACATATACAATTATGTGCTACAGCACTTAGCCAATTTACAGTAAATAGTTCGTTCGCCAACCCGGACGGAACAATATTCTCAGTGTTGTATAGCGCATTATCAATGTTTCTGCATGTTCACACTTCAGATTACATTCTTTGTGAAATTGCCCTTGTGCAGCATTCAACACACAAACATTAATTTGAAGGGAAGAACAATCAACCACAGGAGTTTGGTCTATATTCTGGTGAACTATATTCGAGTCTCATCCTAAAACATAGACGTTCAACAAGATCTCCTTTTCTTTTTATTATTATTTCATTCATTTTTTAATCACAAACATTTATGTTCTTTAATTTCTTTTTTTCTTTTCTTTTTTTCAGTTTCAAGTAAGTGGCCGCCTTAATTAACTGATTACGTCAGTTTTTACTTCAGGATAATGCTAATCAAGCTAATAGCAAATGCCGTTACATTGTTCGAATATGCACATGTCCATACAGGATACGAATAGTCACTGCATCGGCGTCTGTGATATTAATTGATATAGACCACTTACTTCCGATCTTAGGCTCCCCGTGCTTGAGAAACTGATATCCTTTGGAGTCATTCCGTAGTCAAACCTATATTTCCATCTTTATTAACCCAAAGGAAAGAAACCACAGTAAATCCCGTTCATAATGGTCGATGATAACTGTGGAGAGGCACCAAAGCGTGCTCTATTTAAAGTAGTGCCATAGTAGCGGTGGCCGTGTATGGGTAAATAGTATCGACTGTAGATCGGGTAAAAGATTATCGGATTCTTTAATACCTTTTTGAGGTAACGCGCCAGCGCCCGAAAAAACCGAGGCTGCAATGGCATTACTTACACCTGAGCGCCTTACACCTGAGCTACCGGCATTTGACAGACGCCTGATAAAATAAATGGATATTTGAATTACAATCAAAATGGTAGATATGCAGGTTGCTTCACAGGTGTAAAAAGTATAATACCATACAGAATCTGGGCAACATGCAAATACATACAGACAGAGAATGGCATAGCTTTGTCAGATAGGCAAATGAGGGGGGCTGGTAGATGAAATGAAGGTTTAAGGTTTCAAGGGCGATGTCATTAAAATGACTTCACTCTTGTCTCGCAAAGCCAGTGACACTCTCATGCATGTGTCACCATGGCAGCAGGTGCATACCTCTTCTTGAATCATGTCCTGGGTTAGCATATCAATCCTGCAGAATCGTACATTACTTTTCCTGCATTTCAACCAAAAATGCTGGCTTCCTGTGTATCCTATTGAAGAGAGTGAGCATACAGTAGATTTGTCTGGTAGAGAATGATGTATTCACCTAGTCCAAGAAAATTAATAGATACCAAGTTGGGACCAATTTTATCCTCAGTATATAGCCAAAGACATATGGATAAATATTAATAAATGAAAAATAATATGGTTTTTCTATATTCAGTGGAAACTGAACAGGGGGGAGAAAAGGGGAAGAATCAATATGACCCTCCATATTGTTTCCTTTAACCTGCAGGTAGAGACAGAGCACCAATGTATCTCAGCAGGTCCAGCAAACATAATCTATGTGGTTAATTTAACTGAGCTTGTTTCCTTCATGTTGCCAGAATGTCCAGACATCCCTTCTTAAGCACATGAAAAGCAAAGGGTTTGATTGTCACTTATGAAAGAATATCAGACATAACTACATAATTTAGTCACTGTAGATTTCTCCCTATCTGGAGATGGCAAATCAGCTAATTCAGAAACTTTGTAGACCAGGAACCATAGAACCTTCTGATCCTCAGGTGCATGAGATTAGGCAGAGTCTAAACCCTCAGAGCAGAATATCTGTGGTATTAGGCTGAGTCTAAACCCTCAGAGCAGAAAACCTGTGTGATTAGGCTGAGACTAAACCCTCAGAATACCTGTGTAATTAGGCTGAGTCTAAACCCTCAGAGCAGAATACCTGTGTGAGATTAGGCTGAGTCTAAACCCTCAGAGCAGAATACCTGTGTGAGATTAGGCTGAGTCTAAACCCTCAGAATATCTGTGTGTGATTAGGCTGAGACTAAACCCTCAGAATACCTGTGTAATTAGGCTGAGTCTAAACCCTCAGAGCAGAATACCTGTGTGAGATTAGGCTGAGTCTAAACCCTCAGAATATCTGTGTGTGATTAGGCTGAGTCTAAACCCTCAGAGCAGAATACCTGTATGAGATTAGGCTGAGTCTAAACCCTCAGAATATCTGTGTGTGATTAGGCTGAGTCTAAACCCTCAGAGCAGAATACCCTCAGAGGCCCCGATAATAATCGGGGCCTCTCTGTGTGGAGTTTGCATGTTCTCCCCTTGTTTGCGTGGGTTTCCTCCGGGTACTCCGGTTTCCTCCCACAGTCCAAAGACATGCAGGTTAGGCTGATTGGAGAGTCGAAATTTCCCATGGGTATGAATGTGTGAGTGAATGGTGTGTGTGCGCCCTGCGATGGACTGGCAACCTGTCCAGGGTGTATTCCTGCCTTTTGCCCAATGTATGCTGGGATAGGCTCCAGCCCCCCTGCGACCCTGTTCAGGATAAGCGGGTTAAGATAATGGATGGATGGATGGAAAAAATAATAATTTAATTCATAAATGCAAGATTAAGTTGAAAAGGCACAAAACCCCCATCCCCAAAACCCAAACCTTACACATTAGGAATTTCATTGATAAGGCACTTCACATACAGAGACATAGCCCTCACAGATATTCACCATGTGTACACCAGTCATACAGGCAAAGTTATATATCCGTTTAAAACTAAAAATGTCCCAAGTTATTGATAGAACTTCATGATTTAATTTACTTGATTAAATTATTCCCTCAAAACAAAGCATATTAAAGATGAGCTGAAGTCAAAATGTACTTTTTCCCCAATTTAGTCAAACAAAGTAACGCGTTAAAGTATTCCAAAAAAATGTATCTAGTTTTACTCATGTAAATGTCATATCTAGTTTTACTTGTGTACGTCATATCTAGTTTAACTTGTGTACATGTCATATCTAGTTTTACTTGTTTATGTCATATCTAGTTTAACTTGTGTATGTCATATCTAGTTTTACTCGTGTACATGTCATATCTAGTTTTACTTGTGTACATCATATCTAGTTTAACTTGTGTACATGTCATATCTAGTTTAACTTGTGTATGTCATATCTAGTTTAACTTGTGTACATCATATCTAGTTTAACTTGTGTACATGTCATATCTAGTTTAACTTGTGTATGTCATATCTAGTTTAACTTGTGTACATGTCATATCTAGTTTAACTTGTGTACGTCATATCTAGTTTAACTTGTGTACATCATATCTAGTTTAACTTGTGTACATGTCATATCTAGTTTAACTTGTGTATGTCATATTGCGGAAGCCAGTGCTGCTAAGGGGGCGACATGGCTCAGGCAGTAAGAGCAGTCGTCTCATTGGCTCAGGCAGTAAGAGCAGTCGTCTCATTGGCTCAGGCAGTAAGAGCAGTCGTCTCATTGGCTCAGGCAGTAAGAGCAGTCGGCTGGCAGCCGGAGGGTTGCCAGTTCGATCCCCCACCCAGGCTGTGTCGAAGTGTCCCTGAGCAAGACACTTAACTCCCAAATGCTCTTGACGAGCTGGTCGGTGCCTTGCATGGCAGCCAATCGCCGTTGGTGTGTGTGTGTGTATGAATGGGTGGATGAGAAGCATCAATTGTACAGCGCTTTGGAAAAAGGCGCTATATAAATGCCAACCATTTACCATGCTCTAACTTCAGCCTTTAAGGCCGTTCGGCAGTCCTGTTCATTTCACAGCCAATGGTTACCCTCATCTCCCTTCAAACAACTTCATTTTATTTTTACAGGCCAGCAGCTTCATGGTGATGGACTCATAGTCTCCAGCATGCCCTCCGGTTGGCTTTGACTGGAGAAATTTCCTTGTCTCCCAGTAATGCTGCCAGGTTCTGTCCTTGGATGCTCCAAATCCAAAAACATTCACCTGAGACCAAGAGGAAGCAGATGGGCAGTTGATGTTGAACTGAGTAGATTTTGTGAGGCCCAGGTTACAAACAGCTGTGGAGGCATTCACTATGAGGCTGAGGTTATAGAGGCATTCACTATGAGGCTGAGGTTATAGAGACATTCACTACGAGGCTGAGGTTATGTAGGCATTCAGTACAAGGCTGAGGTTATAGAGGCATTCACTATGAGGCTGAGGTTATGCAGGCATTCAGTACGAGGCTGAGGTTATAGAGGCATTCACTACGAGGCTGAGGTTATGTAGGCATTCACTATGAGGCTGAGGTTACAGGCAGCTGTGGAGGCATTCAGTAGGAGGCTGAGGTTATAGAGGCATTCAGTATGAGGCTGAGGTTATAGAGGCATTCACTATGAGGCTGAGGTTATAGAGGCATTCCCTATGAGGCTGAGGTTATAGAGGCATTCACTATGAGGCTGAGGTTATAGAGGCATTCACTATGAGGCTGAGGTTATAGAGGCATTCCCTATGAGGCTGAGGTTATAGAGGCATTCACTATGAGGCTGAGGTTATAGAGGCATTCACTATGAGGCTGAGGTTATAGAGGCATTCACTATGAGGCTGAGGTTATAGAGGCATTCACTACGAGGCTGAGGTTATGTAGGCATTCAGTACGAGGCTGAGGTTATAGAGGCATTCACTACGAGGCTGAGGTTATGTAGGCATTCACTATGAGGCTGAGGTTATAGAGGCATTCACTATGAGGCTGAGGTTATAGAGGCATTCACTGTGAGGCTGAGGTTATAGAGGCATTCACTATGAGGCTGAGGTTATAGAGGCATTCACTACGAGGCCGTCTATATCCAGACCAAGGCTGGGGATTAGCGAGGTCATTGTTTTTCGGTCCAGTAAGGATTACTTCTGATTTGTCACAGTTAAGTTTGGGATTAAATCCCAAAGGACAGTATTAAATCAGAAGCACCATGGAAACACTACATCTGTGGTCCTAACAAGACATTAAGAAGACTTATAAGTGATTCAGGAATGGTCAATGAAATTTGATGTTGCAAAAATTCTACCAGTGGATCATCAGGCTTAAAGTAAAAAAAGGTATCAGGGCATTTCACCAACACTTGATAGCAGTATACGCCAGCTCAAACGTACACTGCATCTGACACTGCACTTTGCTTTTGCTTTTTTTCTTGGGTAAATTGGATAAAGCCAGTTTGTTAATGATATAGTTTGTTAAAATGTGTAATATGTGCTTACCTCATCACATACGTGGATGGCGAACATCAAGGTTAAGAAGCCGGTGGAGGGATATTTCCCATGGCGTTCAAGCCACACATCATAGACGTACTTTAAGAACGTGGGGTTGTATATTAACACCTGTGTTGAATGAAATCATAAAAGTCACAGAATGAGCACATGAGACATACTACATGTTGTATTTGTATATTCACACACTTGTACGTACACACACACACACACACACACACACACACACAAAAGAATCTTGTGTGAACAAAGTACGACACAAGACTCTTTCACCTTATTCTTGTCTGCATTAATCTTGGCCATCACACGCATACGGGTGCTGTTGAAAACAGAGAGATGTCAATAGCCTGCTGGGTGGCACTTAGTCCAATGACGATCCACAAGATCACAGAGTCCACTAGTACCCCAGGGCAGGACACTTGGAGCATCCATGGCAGCACTGAACCAAGAGCTGATAAAGGAGCCCTTTTTCCCTTTCTTTGTGCATAACTGTCTGTCTAGCTCATTTTGCCCCTCACCCTAACATTAAATGCAAAGCGTAATGATGAAAACTGTTGCTTCTTTTTCATCCGAAAACAAAGTGAGTGAGCACCACAGCAGCTTCTGACGAGGGCTCTTGTTTCTCAAAGCTGCATTCAGCTTCTTAGATCAATGTTCAAACACAAATGCATTCCCAATGTAGCCCATGGCCACCTACCGTTTCACAGTGCCTGTGGTCAGAGCACTAGAGATCCACTCCAGATCCAAAGTCTTGAATGGTATCAGCAGCAGACTTGTGTCCTTTTGCAGGTTTGTGGCACTTTCTGGGTACATGACACGATGGGTGGTTCTGTTCCCTACATCCTTTTCATAGCCCAAAATGGGAGCTTTGTTCATTCTGCAGAGACAATATGTATCGCTTTTAGAGAACTGGCTGCTATGCAAACTAGTCTTGACATTGATTTTAGACAATGCAATCATGATAGCTGCATTTTTGTGGCCCAAGTTTACCATACAACCAAGAAACATCATTATGGTTTCTGTAACGTGATGTGAGAAATATGTTTCAACACTATTGGCACAGAAAATACACTAACTGGTATTCAATTAACATTTCTATTGACTTAATAAATGCAAGCTTTGTAATTCAGGAGTTCAGGGTGGAAGAACACATGGTAGGACAAGCTGCCTCAGCTTTTAATAGTTAATCAGGGTTAATCATATTTTATTTCTAGAAACAAAAAACTGTGACATAATAAAAGCACAAAATTGCAGTGCCAGATTGTTAAAGACGATTAAAGCCGAGAACAGCAGTTTAGATGTTTATCAGCCTCTTATTTGCAAAGCAGGGCAATAAAACTCCAGCCTCCCTCTCACCATGCTCATGGTTTACAACCCTCACCTCCCCACGGAGTCAGACAATAAAAGGCAACTTTTATTACATTTCTGGTCAACATATTTCCGGTTTAGTAGAAATACAAGTTTGTTTTGCTAATTGTTCGATACAGACATGTATGGAACCAAATATCCCACCTGGTGATGACGCTATGGCTGTTTTCTGACTCATTTTGAAGTTTATTTCATAATCCGTTCAGCCATTTTCTAGGAAATTATATATTAACCCAGCGCTATTTCTTATTGTTGCAGACATGCATTGCAAGGTCATTTCAGTACCAAACTAATGTAAAACATAGTAAGCTTCTTGTACAGGGCCTCCTACCCTTTCCAACAAGGTATAATGTGTCATATTCAGGTTATGGACAGTTTAGGAATATTGCTGAGTTTGCATAGCTGCAATGAATATACAGACATGAATAATTAAAGGATTTGGACTTGCTATAGATTAACCTGTATTGTACTGGCGAACAGGGCTAGCATGGCTCTGGCTAACCTAATTTTGAAATAAATGTGATGTCCATTTAAAATGTGATGCAGGTTCGTTTGAAAGCATTAGGGTGAGTCATCCTTTTTGGGGGGCGTTTTGGACACTTCGGGCATGCTTTAAAAAAACATACTCACATACAATATTTTCTTTACATTTTTAATAAAAAACCAGTTTTAAAAGAAAAATAAGCTTTTCTGATCATTCAAGTGTCTGGAGAAAAAGATATGTACATATATTTGGAGAGATTAGGGGACACTTGATGACACCTGGGTGCAGTTGTGGAATTTGAATGCCTGTCGATATTGTTACAAAATGTTGTACACCAAGTTAAAACCAAGTTTGTCCACAAATATAAAGTAGGTCTGGGTTGGTCCTTGACTTAGAAATTGAGGTATTCAGTGCTGAACTATAAAACATTAATAATAGTAATGAAAATTTTGTATTTCATGTATCTTTTGTGTACACTGTATGTGCACGCTCTGACTTAAATTTGTTACGACCCAAATTAAAATGTTACAGGCCTCTTCTTTCTAACCTTTGAATTTAAGTGTTAATAGTCAATAGTTTCAGATATTAATTAATTATATTGGACAAAAATAGGTGGAGGGCAAAGTGAAAAGGCGTCAATAATATGATTACAGTGCTGTTCTGTTTTTTGAACTATCCAAAAAACAATGCTGGGGCCTTCACTCCTGAAGAGCCGCAGGGTGTGCTGGCTTTTGTTATTACTTAGCATTCAACTGATCAATTAAACCACTTAATTTGTTTAAAACAGTTCAAATGTGGTTCAAATCTGGAGTATCCCAGTACCAACTGTGGCTGGTAGCTCCACAGGGCAAAATGCATGTTGTGTTTACATTTCCCAGGAATAGGAGGTTTCAATCCATTAGGGCACTGATCTCAAACTTGAGAACAGGCCATTCAGACCAGCAATGCTGACCTTATCCTACCACTAAAGTGTACCTACTGCTTAGTTTGCCTAACAGCTAAATGGTATCTAGCGCCGTATCAAGCCTGGTCTTGAAAACCCCCAGTATTTCTGCCTCCACTACATATCCACTTTTGGATTCTGTTTAAATCTTCCTGGACTAAAAAAGATTTCAAACTGTTAGCTAAACCTTCTAGTTTTGTATCATCTGCAAATTTAACTGACGTACTTTAAATGTCCCTGTCAAGGTCATTTATATGAATGAGGAAGAACAGTGGTCCCAGCACCGATCCTTGTGGGACTCCACTTCCCACAATACCTCAGCCTGACCTGTTTTTAGGTCAGGTCAGGCTGAATCTGTCACCTTATGACGAAGTCATTGGAGTCAATGAGGGCTCCGTAATCAGATCCCTTGAGGTTCCCAGAATTCCCGACTACAGCGCAAGTCCTGCAGCGATTGGGCCCTGAGTCGTTGTAATGTCCCTCCCCAGGGACGACCTGGAATAGTTTCTGCACCACAGCACTGTAGTTGGCATTTTTCTTAGTCTGTAGCCTCTGGGGACACAATAAAGATACACAAGAGTGACTCTCAGCTGCTCGAGAGGCACTCAGCAAGAGCAACGGTAGCTATGGGAGCAGAATAAAGCCTTTCTTAGGTAGATGGCAGGTTATGCTGTATTTACATGGTTTTACTCCGATTACATTCGTCAAGAGACCAAAACCAAAACACACACACCCACACATACACAGTTCAGTCAGAAGACTTCTGAAGAAACGATTACAATGCAAATGCAGTAACAGCATGTAATATAAGCAACAGCAGCATTGAAGCAACAGCATGCCAAAAAGAGCAATGCAGCAGAAAGAGCCAGGCAGAGCTATGGTTTTAGCATGCAGAATGAGCCAGGCAGAGCTATGGCTTTAGCATGCAGAATGAGCCAGGCAGCGCTATGGCTTTAGCATGCCAAATGAGCCAGGCAGAGCTTTGGCTTTAGCCTGCAGAATGAGGCAGGCAGTGCTATGGCTTTAGCATGCAGAATGAGGCAGGCAGTGCTATTGCTTTAGCATGGTAAATGAGGCAGGCAGAGTTTTGGCTTTAGCGTGCCAAATGAGCCAGGCAGCGCTATGGCTTTAGCATGCAGAATGAGCCAGGCAGCGCTACGGCTTTAGCATGCAGAATGAGCCAGGCAGCGCTATGGCTTTAGCATGCAGAATGAGGCAGCAGCGCTATGGCTTTAGCATGCAGAATGAGCCAGGCAGCGCTATGGCTTTAGCATGCAGAATGAGCCAGGCAGTGCTATGGCTTTAGCATGCAGAATGAGCAAGGCAGTGCTATGGCTTTAGCGTGCAGAATGAGCCAGGCAGTGCTATGGCTTTAGCGTGCAGAATGAGCCAGCAGGTCAGCTTTTGGATGATTTCCAGCATCATAGGTACTTTTTTGTGTGCGTGCTTACCTGCCACCATTTAAAGGTGTCGTCAGACAGCATGGCGTTCTTCTGTGACAAGAGCGGCGATATGGACGTGTTAAAGCGCTTCCTGAACCAGGGGTCTTCATCCTCAACAGAGATGCACTGGCGGCAGGCACACAGTGCCCTGGAAACGGGTTTGTCGGACCACCGAGAGACAAGTTGTGATAAGTATGATGACGTATTGCTGGAGCTAAATAAAACTATGGTAGTAGCACAGAAGCAGAACAGCACAATCAAAAGCTTCCTTCTCGGATTCTTGAGGTCCACCATTTTGTAAATGATATGTGTTTACAGACTGGAAAGTTGCAAAAAGGAGGGAGAGCTTCCTCAATGGAGGGTTTGACTTCAGACGAGGGTTTGAAAGGATTGTATCAGAAACAAAGTGCATGACCTATTCAGGCAGGGAATGTTATCCTTTCAGAACAGTTCTCAGATGCACTCAAAAGCTAGATGCATGCAGTTTACACTTTGGGGGTTTTCTGCATGGTAAACTGCAAGTACGAGAGGTACTGACAGTCGTAGATTAGTAAGTAACTGACGTCTGAATAGGAGGGAAAATGTGACGGTTTGAAGTGCAAGCTTGTGCTTCCTGTTAGAGGGAGGGGTCCTGCTTTCTTCTTTTTGACTGAATGAGGTGGTAAAGAGATGGTGAAGCTGCTCTCTGCTGGAAATCACCCACCTAGAAAGAAAACACAGGAGGACTGATTACACTCAACATATCTATGGTACATATCAGTAATGGGCCTGGAGCATTTCCCAACAGAGGGGATTGCTCTCCGTAGAATCCATTGGAACACATAAACAACTTAAATATTACCAGATTATTCAAAAAACTAAAATCCAACCTGAGACTGCTACACTTAAGGAAAATCTAATGTTTCTGCTTAAAAATCTGTCAAATGAACATGTACATGTAAGCTATTGTAAGTATTCACTGTTCTGCATGTAAATGAGAGGCTTAGCACAATAGACACATAGACAGCAAGGTTTATTTTGAGGGGACATAGTGCATTGAAGGTGAGTATAACAGTAGTAATTCTCGATAAGTTTGGTTAATGTACTATCAATATTAATTTGTTCTGTATAAATTTATATCAATACATGTAGTCTGGTGCAACCAGGCACACACAAATAAAAAAATTAATGTACTGTATAATACTGTGATCATATCGCGTACAGTTTATGCATATTACAAAACCAAATGTAGATACTTTGTATCTTATATTATTTGGTGTACCCAAATATTACTTTGTCATAAAAGATGCCTTGGGTCCATACAATGCCCATACTACTTCTGATAAACTACCTACAAGGAGATAAAATAATAGGTAGATATTGCACATGATTATAGTTACATATTGCACATGGTTATAGTTAGATATTACACGTGATTATAGGTAGATATTGCACATGATTATAGCTACATATTGATTATAAGTTGATATTACACGTGATTATAGGTAGATATTGATTATAAGTTGATATTACACGTGATTATAGGTAGATATTGCTCATGATTATAGTTACATATTGCACATGATTATAGGTAGATATTACACGTGATTATAGGTAGATATTGATTATAAGTTGATATTACACGTGATTATAGGTAGATACTGCACATGATTATAGCTACATATTGATTATAAGTTGATATTACACATGATTATAGTTACATATTGCACATGATTATAGGTAGATATTACACGTGATTATAGGTAGATATTACACATGATTATAGCTACATATTGATTATAAGTTGATATTACACGTGATTATAGGTAGATACTGCACATGAGCCGCGGTGGCGTAACAGGCTAAGACGCAGCAGACTTGCGGTTGCAGTTTGCTGCAGTTGCACACCGGGGTTCGATTCTCGGTCCTGCCAAAAGCCAAGTTTGACCGGCTCACGTGGGGCAGCAATAATTGGCTCGCTGCTCCAGAGGGAGGGACTTGGCAGGGTTATTAGATCGCCGCACAATAAGCACCTCGGGCGCCTCGGAATCACGGCAACGGGCACGAGACGAGACGGCTTGAAGGCGTGTCGCTCTCATTCGGGCCGCCCAGGGATGGGGTACGGGCGGTACATCTAATACGACTACCTCCAATTGAATCAGACGAGGTACAATTGGCTACCAAATTGGGAGAAAAAGGGAAAAATCTGGAAAAATTTTAATAAAAAATAAAAAAAAGATATTGCACATGATTATAGGTTGGTATTGCAGTGACTATAGGGAGATATTGCACATGATAATGAGTTGATATTGCACGTGATTGCACTCTTTAGGTTCAATCTCCCACACCAGGCAGGTTAGAGGTTCCTCATTTTATGAGAGTTCTACAGTCCCCTCCAAAAATATTTGAATAGCAATTTCTTTGTTTTTGCTATACACTGAAGACAATTGAGTTTGAGGTCAAAAGATGTAGATGAGATGACAGATCTGAATTTCAGCCTTTATTTCCTGGTATTTTTGTCTAGATTTGTTAAACAACTAAGAACATCACCTTTTATATCAGACCACCCATTTGTGTTAGAAATGATAAACCAACATCAAGACCAGAGAGCTGTCTTTGGGAGAAAAGCAAGCCATTTTGAAGCTTAGAAAAGAGGGGAAATCCATTGCACAAGCATTGAGGATAGCTTGTACAACAACTTGGAATGACCTGAAAAAGAAAGAAACCACTGGTGTACTGAGTGTTGGTGCGTTTTGCTTGTTGTTGCGCTTTTATTGAAAACATCAGCTAATCAGAGAAAATAGTGAATTACACCCACCAGTAATGGTGCTTCTGGCAAATCGACCCTGATTGAAAAGATATTAAAATAATGTAAATAAAACATGACATGCCAAAGAAGGCGTATTGCTAGGTGGCGTAGCCACAAACCATATCACAAACCATGTATAAAAATTATATATACAGTTGGATAATTTAGTTTGTAAGTTTTTAATGATATTAATGATGTTAGAGTGACATTTATTTACACACACTCAAATTTCAGCCATGTTATATTATTTTTCATTCATGAACTTAATTACCATACACGTGAAGATAATTTGGGACAGCCTGAAAATAAAAAGATTTAAAGAAGGAAAAAATTATATTCAAAATGTTTTACTTTATTTTGTTGCAGTAATATCTTATACTTGATAATCAGTATCATGCATGACATTTGAATCATCTTAACAAATAAGGCCCAAATGCTACACTGTGTCCCGGTACCCTGTCTCCTGGCTACTTCCTGGGTGACCATCGCCACGCCCACTTCAATGAGTGAGTCACAGAATAAATGTCATGTGACCATGAGCAATTTATATACACGGTATTTGAGGTGAAAATGCTGAATGACAATGATTAGCTAGTCAAGGCGAAAAACTCAAAATACTTAATGCGTCCCAAATTCTGAATCTGAATTCACCCTAATGTAGTGAATAGTAAACCAAGAAATAAACGTAATTTGTGATGAACGAGTAGGCTACATTCAGTCTATCGACTAAAAGCGGTAATAGCATTCTTCTAAACCAGTGTTTTTTGTATAGAAAGGTGTAGGGTGTGTTGTAGATATTTACTCCATAAAAATATGTTCTTTTACATATTAGACACATAAAATAAGCCACGGCCATGCTTAAAAATTTTATTTATTTTTTTTAAAAGAAGAAAAATGACAAATTGAACGCCATATCTGGGTTAAGGGAGCTGCATCTTCACTGGGCATTGTAAGATGGAAATGAGGGTTTTTAAGAACAGGCTGTATAGACCTATGTTTGTTAATGGATTTGCGGCAAGATCCTGCAGTGCATAGCCTTATACGCGATTACGCGGATATATTGCAAAATACGACGTCTGCTGTCCAAATTCATTTGTATATGGGGGAAAAGTTTCTTTTTTTCGGTCATTTGTTTCAAAAAGTTAAACTTTCTTATATTCTAGATTCATTACACATAAAGTGAAATATTTCAAGCCTTTTTTTGTTTTAATCTTGACGATTACGTCTTACAGCTCCAGTATCTGAAAATATTACAATATTACATGAGACCAGTCAAAAAAAAGATTTATAATACAGAAATGTCGATCTTCTGAAAAGTATGTTCATTTATGCTCTCAATACATGGTCGGGCAATCATGGGGAAAACTGCTGACGTGACAGTTGCCCAGTAGACACTCATTGACACCCTCCACAAGGAGGGTAAGCCATAGAAGGTCGTTGCTGAAAGGGCTGGCTGTTCGCAGAGTGTTGTATCAACGCATATTCATGGAAAGTTGACTGGAAGTTGCTTGAAGTCCAGTGTGTCCAAGTTTCCACAGTCAGTGATGATTTGGGGTGCCATGTCATCTGCTGGTGTTGGTCCACTGTGTTTTATCAAGTCCAGAGTCAACACAGCAGATTACCAGGAGATTTTAGAGCACTTCATGCTTCCGTCTGCTGACAAGCTTTATGGAGATGCTGATTTCCTTTTCCAGCAGGACTTGGCATCTGCCCACAGTGCCAAATCTACTAGTAACTGGTTTGCTGACCATGGTATTACTGTGCTTGATTGACCTGAACCACATAGATAATCATCGAGATTCAAAATAATAAATAATTGAAATATTTCACTTTATGTGTAATGAATCTAGAATATGTGAAAGTTTCAATTAAATAACAGAAAAAAGTAACTTTTCCACGGTATTCTAATTTTTTTTAGATAAACCTGTGTAGCGTATTAAATTGATATTCACAAAGTAGGGATTAGTAATAAGTGAATAGTGAGCCATTTCAGATACAGCCAATGGGTGCGTCCCATTATTCTGAAAATGCATACTTCACTCCACTTTGTCCCAAACGTTACGGTGCCCTGAGATGGAAGGGCTACGTATAAACACCGCTATAATTTCTACATGGGAACCCAAAGTGTATACAAAATACCCTTTAATAAAATCTGAAAATTTGCACTTTAATCACATGTTAATTGTGTGATTGCAAATCTAAAATTGTAGCAAATCAGAGGCAAAGAAATACATTCCGAGCCTTGAGAGATATAACCCATCATATTACATTACATTACAAGGCATTTAGCAGACGCTCTTATCCAGAGCGACGTACAACGAAGTGCAAATCAAACACAAGTATGAGTGCTAAGAGGACCTGAGAGCCCAGTACAGTTCCGAGTCTTAGTGTGTTTACAGATACAATCGGAACCCTTGAAGAATAACCCGATGTACAAGGAGGGGTTTGGAGAGACGCTATTAAACGACTAATCCTGTTATATCGGCCTCCTCCTCGTTCTCCTTATATAAAATAGTGTCAGAAGTAAAACTAAAAAAGAAATACTACAACAAAGTTAATCAAACCAGCGCCACCATTCATGTGACTAACTTACCTTGATGTCCGCTGCGGGAAAGGTGAAGTTACATTTCCATCGCCGATGAGGACTGAAAAAACAAAAGCATTTATGCACCTACACTACAGGTGCGTCCCAATAGACGGAAATTGTATAGGCATACAGCACTCCTTTGCGCCACATTATTTCGCAGAAGTGGAGGAGTGGCCCTGGGGGAGTGGAGTAAAGGATGGTGGAGTGAAAGATTGTGGGACGCAGTCTAGCACTGAATGGGGGCGAGTCGCGCACATTAAACTATGAGAAGTTAACGAGCACACCTGCGGACGATGGCGTATGACAGGTGAACACAGCGATGCAGCTTACGCCGGCCGGCAAACGCAAATGATCGGCCGAAATGGATAAGCCGTTTATAAACGGTATAGAATTGCGTCAGGACTTGATAAGAAAAGGCGGGCCATATCAAGTTTGCGTTGGGAGGCGAAGCTGACGAAATTCTGTCAGGAAAAGGAAGGTGATTTTTTGAAAGGGCACGGTTCAACATGCGTGATGCTCACCACAGACAGTGGATAATATTAGCGGCACAGAGTCAGATGAATATGCATTTCTGGGTGACGTGTCAGCGCAAGGCAAAAGTGTATGGGCCCAAAAGGTAGAAATTAATGGGGAATATATTGAATTTAGTGGTCCATCCCCAGTGAGTCCACAGCAGCATGGAGCCCTGCGCCCTCCTTTTAAAGTCCTGTACGGTCCAGGGGATACTGTCCTTAATGTTCAGGGATGTTTCACAGCTCAACTGTAGATTTCACAGCTCAAACACAGAGCGTCAGAGCAGGACATGCATGTGGTGTCAGGTCTTTCAAAGCCACTTCTGGGTTCACCATGCCACTGAGTCGCTGCAGCTAATTCAGCGCACTCACGTTGTGCCGGCTGCAGGGGAGGAGTTTGTGAAGGGCCATCCAACTGTGTTCAAGGGCTGGGGAAGATTGGAGAACTAGACATGATTTCACACTGTGTTCAAGGGCTGGGGAAGATTGGAGAACCAGACACGACTTCACACACTCTCTAACTGCAGCCAGGAGAGAGTCTGGCTGACGACAGAATGCACATGGGTCAGTACTGCGGCAGGTACAGACGCCTCGGCCTTATCGGGTCAGAACGCATGGCGGGCTGATGGAGGAACCACATTCACCTGTGGGCAACACTGGAGCCAGAGCCCTCAGACATGCTGCGGCACCAAGCTCCTCAGACACACCAGGGGGCTGAGAATCCTGCAGGAGGGCACACCTCCCTGACCCGGAGAGGAGAGTCACTAAACCACCCCTTAAACTGCACTGCAGAGGAGAGTCACTAAACCACCCCTTAAACTGCACTGCAAAGGAGAATCACTAAACCACCCCTTAAACTGGACTGCAGAGGAGAGTCACTAAACCACCCCTTCTCTGCACTGCAAAGGAGAGTCACTAAACCACCCCTTAAACTGCACTGCAGAGGAGAGTCACTAAACCACCCCTTCTCTGCACTGCAAAGGAGAATCACTAAACCACCCCTTAAACTGGACTGCAAAGGAGAGTCACTAAACCACCCCTTCTCTGCACTGCAAAGGAGAATCACTAAACCAGCCCTTAAACTGGACTGCAGAGGAGAATCACTGAACCACCCCTTAAACTGGACTGCAGAGGAGAGTCACTAAACCACCCCTTAAACGGGACTGCAGAGGAGAGTCACTGAACCACCCCTTAAACTGGACTGCAAAGGAGAGTCACTGAACCACCCCTTAAACTGGACTGCAGAGGAGCCGTCACTGAACCACCCCTTAAACTGGACTGCAAAGGAGTCACTAAACCACCCCTTAAACTGAACTGCAGAGGAGGCGTCACTAAACCACCCCCTGAACTGGACTCCAAAGGAGAGAGACCAGAGAGGCCATAATCATATGCTGGGGCTTGTTTTCCTACCAACTGTGTTACTGTAAAAAAAGGAGAAAGGAATGTTACAAAAGGTTGTGTAGTTCTTCTTTGCTTAACAGGGGAGATGTCCTGGGATGGGTTAATTCCAGGAGCTGTGAGAGATGACTTTTGAGCAGGGTGTACGAGGAGGGGGTTGTAGAGATGCTATTAAACAGCAAGTCCTGTTATATCGACCTCCTCATCATTCTCCTTACTGTATATTGTATTGTACCAGACATCTAGATTCAGGACAGTTTTGTGAAGTGTGTTTGGTCAATCCAATGTGGTGCACTCGGGTGAACCCTTTTGATTTATGATGATTCCATTACATTACATAAAATTATTGGCATTTGGCAGACGCTCTTATCCAGAGCGACGTACAGTTGATTAGACTAAGCAGGAGACAATCTGGAGCAATGCAGGGTTAAGGGCCTTGCTCAACGGCCCAATGGCTGTGCGGATCTAACTGTGGCTAGACCGGGATTAGAACCACTGACCTTGCATGTCCCAGTCATTTACCTTAACCACTCCGCTACAGGCCACCCTGATGACATCATGGAAATGTTCTTGTGTCAGGTCCATTGTTTCATGAGCAGTTTATTGTGTGTGATGATAATGTGGAAATGTTCCTGCATGAGATCCATTGTTTCATTAGCAGTTTGGTGTTTGTTTTGCACTCCAAATCAAAGAAAACACAATCCGCCTACAATGTCAACACTACCAAACAGGACATCCTCAATTGACTTCCTGAAGTGTGCCAGCCTTCAGAACAAGGAACCGAAATGACAGATGTCCAAATCAATGTCTTTATTAACTTTGGGGCAGGTTAAGCAGGCGTAGGTCGACCGCAGGAAAACAAGTATATAGAAGACTAGACAGTTTGTAAACTATAATCCAGGCAGGGGTTCGGTTTCTAGTTCTGTCTGTTAGTTTATTCGTTTTTTTCTTGTAATTTATCATTTTTCATTATCATATCTGGTTTTCTGTTATCACCATTACTGTTCATTGCATTTCGTCTCCGCCGATGTTTTCGAGCCGTAGTCACTCCCCTGTCTGCGTGTCCCCCTCAATATTTAGAAGAGGTGAATTTGTCCCCCCAAAACATAATGAATGATAACCTCCTCCCCAGTACAGGTATAAATAACAGCACAGAGGGTCTAAACGCTTAGATATCTTTCTTGCCTATTTTACAATTATTTCATACACCCGCAGTTGCGATATGTCTACCGTTGCGGAAGCACGATAGTGTCATGAATCAAGTGTAAATAGCTATCACGCTTGTTTTACCTTCAGTGTTTCTGAATGAGAGTATATGCGGATGAAACGCTAACGTTATCTAGTTTATAACTTGTGCCTGAAGTTATCTGAGGTGCGTTCAGCAAACAGGCGAACGTTTGCAAACAATTAAAGTTTTTTCCGTTAGCATTCTGTTCGCTGTGTTTGCAAACGGTCTGAAAGATATGCGGCGAACAATGAGGAAGCTGGACTGAGGTAAATGTGAAGATAAATTGATGCAGAAGAGGAGTAAATTGGTTCATAAAAATTCACCAGAATGCAGGAAATTAAGTGAGAGATGCTCAAAATTTCCTGGGGGAGAACACCCAATGTTGAAATGAAACCTATGCCCTTGAGTACTAATATACTATATTAACACACTTACTGTCTGTCTAACTAATAAACTAACAGTCACTTATTTCGGGTATTTAGATTTATACACTTACTATAACTTACAAACAATTATCTCCCATTTCTAGTCTGCTCTGTAACTCCGCCTCTCTGTTCTATCACTATGTAATGTCCACGTCCTAATCCGGAGCCGAATGTCTTTCATGTGGGTTCGTTTCCTCTTTGTTATTATATCAGTACCCTATTATGTTCTCCGCATGTTGTCCATTTGTTTAGCCCAACTCACTCCCGTGCCCCGCCTAGTTTGGTCTGGTCTTGGTATTTAAACACCTGTCTCTGCATTGTTCTTTGTCTGAACGTTGATCAATATCGGGTTGCCAATTCATAGTAAGCCTGTATATTTGAGATTCAAGAACGACACGAGTTTGCCTTATCCTTCTGTTTTTTTTTTTTGCTTGTTTGATTATTTGATTATTCGTTTTGGCCCTTTTTGTACTCCAGCTTGTGACTCTCAGATTATAGGCCCCTGCTTTGTTTTTTGACCATTATTTTGAATCTCGATTCTGGCATTGTTTGAACTCTGTTTACCTGGCTTGATTCTGGGATTGTTTGAACTCTGTTTACCTGGCTTGATCCTGGACTGATTAAAGAACAACATTTTTGCATACTCCCTGGTCTGTGTCTGGGTCCTCTGAACGGTACCTCACACATAAAATTAAAGAAAACCAAAACGTAGTCGTGGTCACAGGCAGAAGGTCGATAACAGTAAGGCAGTCCAAACAGGCAGATAAACAGAAACAAAATCTGGGATGTGAGATATAGCTCAAGTCTGGAGACATGGAACACTGGATGGAGTCAGGCCCTATGCCTGGAAGGTGGGGGGTGTGATGGGAGACGGAGTCAGGCATTGAGAAGGTGGGGGGTGTGATGGGAGATGGAGTCAGGCATTGAGAAGGTGGGGGGTGTGATGGGAGATGGAGTCAGGCATTGAGAAGGTGGGGGGTGTGATGGGAGATGGAGTCAGGCATTGAGAAGGTGGGGGGTGTGATGGGAGATGGAGTCAGGCATTGAGAAGGTGGGGGGTGTGATGGGAGACGGAGTCAGGCATTGAGAAGGTGGGGGGTGTGATGGGAGATGGAGTCAGGCATTGAGAAGGTGGGGGGTGTGATGGGAGATGGAGTCAGGCATTGAGAAGGTGGGGGGTGTGATGGGAGATGGAGTCAGGCATTGAGAAGGTGGGGGGTGTGATGGGAGATGGAGTCAGGCATTGAGAAGGTGGGGGGTGTGATGGGAGATGGAGTCAGGCATTGAGAAGGTGGGGGGTGTGATGGGAGATGGAGTCAGGCATTGAGAAGGTGGGGGGTGTGATGGGAGATGGAGTCAGGCATTGAGAAGGTGGGGGGTGTGATGGGAGATGGAGTCAGGACATGGGGGCCCCGAGGAGCAATGATGTGCATCCTCCACCCAGGGGAGCGAGGCCTCCCAGGAGGGCAGGGATTTCTCCACCAGGCAGCGCAGTGTCTTTGCCGACTCCTGGCTCGTCCGCTCAGTCTGGCCGGCGGTCTGGGGGTGAAAGCTAGACAGCAGCTGGGTCTTGGCCCCCAGAGCGGACAGCATGACCTCTAAAAGCGACTGGAGAACTGAGGGCCACGGCCCCTGGTCACCTCCAGGGGCAGGCCGTGCAGACGGAAGGCGTGGAGGAACAGGAGCTCCGCTGTCTCTTTCCAGGAGGGTAGTTTGGGGAGAGCAAACGAAGTGAACAAACTTCAAAAACTGGTCCACCATGATGAGGACCACGGACGCCTTGGTTTTGCCACAATGGCTTTTTATGTTTTTTTATGTTTTGGTCGAAGCTTTCTCTGTCAGAGAAACTTTTCTGGGCCTGAAAAACTCAAATTAGCGTTTCCCTAAAACTTTTTCCCTCCGTCTTGCGACCACAAACTTGCCAACTATTAATGGATGGGGAAATAATTCAGTACATCTTGTTTCAAAATGCATGAAATAAAGGTATATTTTAATGACAATCAAAATGGCAGAGATGCAGGTTGCTTAGCTTTGCAGTGGCATAGCTTTGTCAGATAGGCAAATGAGGGATTGTAACAGACATTTAAACCAGGAGTGCCCAAATTTTTGCACCCCACTGTAAAAATACTTGGAAATAAAAACTGAAATTCGGATACGAATCTCATGTACAGCTTCTGACCTCAAACCCAATTGTCTTCAGTGTATAATTGGGCTTGCTGTTCCAATCATTTTGGAGGGGACTGCATAAACACAACAAAACCAATGGTCACCATTTAAAATAAATTGTTACATTTGTGGTGTTAAATATGTCAAATATGTCAAATATGTCACGGTAGAGAATACTGGCTGTTGACAGTACGGCATGAAGCATTAAAAAGTTGTGGGGTTAGGGTCTGTGAATGTGGATTAAGCTTTCAGTCTAGAAACCCCACCCCTCATCTCCATCCTTGAGAACAATTATTTTCTTGCAGTTGTACTTGTACTCCCAAATGTTAACTCAAATTTTCTTGCAGAATATGAATATCATACTTTCTCTGTCACTCTCTCTTGCTCTCTCTCTATCTATTGGACTCTATCTATCTCTCCGACACACACTCAAAAAGAATACCCCTTGCTAGGTCATCACAACTGCTCTCCTTCATAATATTATGCCCACAGAGACAAACACAGCTTTTTATGAACTAGCCAGCTAAATTGCTTGTCATCACGCATGCACGCCATGACGTCACTTTCACGCTGACGTCTTTTTTTTAAGGTGCTGCTGCGCCGATGTTATTAATCTTGCAGAATGTGAAGTTGATTCATTTTGTAATGATGCTGATGAAACAATATCTGTATTTTGGGAAGGTATATATTGCCATGTTTTCTGGAATGATACAAAGAAACTTACAGATGGTACAATCGATTGTTTTTTTAAATTTGTGCTACTGTGTTTTCAAAAAATGAGAAGGTAAACATAAACCGTAAAATGTTTGTTATCAACCTTCTCTTAATTTGAGCAAAATCTCATATCCATTCCAGCGAATATGCTAATCAGAAACCACATTTTGTAGTATTTCAGGCCTTATTAAATCACACTTGCTTTATATAATGTGATGTAAAGCATAGCCCCAGTTCTAAAGCCATTGAGACTGCGTGTAATGGCTATTTTCTAGCCATCCATTAAATTACATTAATCAACCTGTAATATGCTTATATCCTGTGATATTATATATATCTTTGTTGAGTTCAATAAAAAAGTGTTTTTATTTACAGATATTATTTTCTCAGAATCTTGCAATATATTTGGAGGCCCCACAAACTAAAACTGTCTACTCTTTACTTTATTGCTCAGGCAGGAAGCGTAATTGTTCAACACATGAACACGTTTTAGTTTACGGTAACATAATTCCCAAAATTAACGAGACACTCACATATACAATTATGTGCTACAGCACTTAGCCAATTTACAGTAAAAAGTTTGTTCGCCAACCCGGACGGAACAATATTCTCAGTGTTGTATAGCGCATTATCAATGTTTCTGCATGTTCACACTTCAGATTACATTCTTTGTTAAATTGCCCTTGTGTGGCATTCAACACACAAACATTAATTTGAAGGGAAGAACAATCAACCACAGAGTTTGGTCTATATTCTGGTGAACTATATTCGAGTCTCATCCTAAAACATAGACGTTCAACAAGATCTCCTTTTCTTTTTATTATTATTTCATTCATTTTTTAATCACAAACATTTATGTTCTTGAATTTCTTCTTTTCTTTTCTTTTTTTCAGTTTTAAGTAAGCTCTTGAAGTGGCCGCCTTAATTAACTGATGACGTCAGTTTTTACTTCAGGATAATGCTAATCAAGCTAATAGCAATTGCCGTTACATTGTTCAAAATAACTAGACACATTTATTATAATGGAACAATATGCACATATCCATACAGGATACGAATAGTCACTGCATCGGCGTCTGTGATATTAATTGATATAGACCACTTACTTACTTACACATTAGGAATTTCATTGATAAGGCACTTCACATATAGAGACATAGCCCTCACAGTTATTCACCGTGTGTACACCGGTCATACAGGCAAAATTATATATCTATTTAAAACTAAAAATGTCCCAATTTATTGATAGAACTTCATGATTTCATTTATCATTCATTCATTATCCTAACCCGCTTATCCTGAACAGGGTCGCAGGGGGGCTGGAGCCTATCCCAGCATACATTGGGCGAAAGGTAGGAATACACCCTGGACAGGTCGCCAGTCCATCGCAGGGCACACACACCATTCACTCACACACACACTCATACCTACAGGCAATTTAGACTCTCCAATCAGCCTAAACTGCATGTCTTCAGACTGTGGGAGGAAACCAGAGTACCCGGAGGAAACCCACGCAAATCGGCGGAAGGGGATTCAGAACCCAAGACTTCCTTGCTGTGAGGCGGCAGTGCTACCCACTGCAACATCCATGCCGCCATGATTTCATTTACTTGATTAAATTATTCCCTCAAAACAGAGCATGTTATAGATGAGCTGAAGTCAAAATGTACTTTTTCCCCTATTTAGTCAAACAAACACATGTTAAAGTATTCCAAACATTTTTATAAGACTGTTATACTTGTTTCCTTTTTTTTTTTTTCATCCACTTCTCTGATTTCACATCATTGTGGACCAGAGGGCGTGTATGTTGGTCAAAAATCTGTCAATTCTCCATTCCCCTCCAATCAGCATCCTTATCACCCAGCAGTGCGGTCCTCATTTCAAATCGGTCAATTTGACTCCCCGCCCTTCTAAAATTACCCATTTATACGTCATATTTCGGTTAACTTGTGTATATGTCATATCTAGTTTTACTTAATATATGTCATATCTATAAATGGTAAATGGTTGGCATTTACATAGCGCCTTTATCCAAAGCGCTGTACAATTGATGCTTCTCCATTCACCCATTCATACACACACTCACACACCGACGGCGATTGGCTGCCATGCAAGGGACTTGCTCAGGGACACTTTGACACAGCCCGGGCGGGGGATCGAACGGGCAACCCTACGACTGCCAGACGACTGCTCTTACTGCCTGAGCCATGTCTAGTTTAACTCGTGTGTATGTCATATCTAGTTTTACTTGTGTATATGTCATATCTAGTTTTTCTTGTTTATATGTCATATATAGTTTTACTTGTTTATATGTCATATCTACTTTTACTTGTTTATATGTCATATATAGTTTTACTTGTTTATATGTCATACATAGTTTTTCTTATTTATATGTCATATATAGTTTTACTTGTTTATATGTCATATCTAGTTTTACTTGTTTATATGTCATATCTAGTTTTACTTGTTTATATGTCATATCTAGTTTTTCTTGTTTATATGTCATATATAGTTTTACTTGTTTATATGTCATGTATAGTTTTACTTGTTTATATGTCATATATAGTTTTACTTGTTTATATGTCATGTATAGTTTTACTTGTTTATATGTCATATCTAGTTTTACTTGTTTATATGTCATATCTAGTTTTACTTGTTTATATGTCATATCTAGTTTTACTTGTTTATATGTCATATATAGTTTTACTTGTTTATATGTCATATCTAGTTTTACTTGTTTATATGTCATATCTAGTTTTACTTGTTTATATGTCATATCTAGTTTTACTTGTTTATATGTCATATCTAGTTTTACTTGTTTATATATCATATTGCGGAAGTCAGTGCTGCTCTCACTTCAGCCTTTAAGGACGTTCGGCAGTCCTGTTCATTTCACAGCCCTCATCTCCCTTCAAACAACTTCAATTTTTTTTCACAGGCCAGAAGCTTCATGACCATGGACTCATAGTCTCCAGCATGCACTCCGGTTGGCTTTGTACGTTTAAATTTGTTTTTCTCCCAGTAATGCTGCCAGGTTCCATCTTTGGATGCTCCAAATCCAAAAACATTCACCTGAGACCAAGAGGACGCAGATGGACAGTTTGATGTTAAATTGAGTAGATTTCATAGAGTCCAGTTGTTGGTAGTGACTGTATTATCATCAACAATATAATTATGATTGTATATCCTACACCAGTGAGCACTTTATTATGTATTTTTAGACATATTTTTTGGACTTATTAAGTCTCCAGCTGCTGTAGCCTATCCACTTAGTGGTTTGATGCTTTGTGTGTTCAGAGACGCTCTTCTGCATACCACTGTTGCAATGTGTGGTTATATGTGTTACTGTCACCTTCCTGTCAGCTTTGACCAATCTGGCCCTTCTCCTCTGATCTCTCTCATTAATAAGGCGTTTCTGTCTGCAGAACTGCTGCCCACTGGATTTTTTTTGTTTTTTGCACCATTCTCTGTAAACTCTAAAGGCTGCTGTGCATGAGAGATACTCAAACCACCCTGTCTGTCACCAACAATCATTCCACAGTCAATCATTCTTAGATCACATTTCTGCATCATTCTGAAATTTGATCTGAAAAACAGCTGAACCACTTGACCATGTCTGCATGATTTTATGCATTTAGTTGCTGCCACATGATTGGCTGATTAAATATTTGCATTAAGAAGCTGGTGTACCGGTCTACCTAATAAAGTGCTCACTGAGTGTATGTGCATGGGTGTGGAACTGGAACTTGATTTTGTGTGTGTGTTTTTAAAAGAAATGAAAAGACGAGAACACAGATGCATACAAATGTCCATCATGGCATCTTATTTCCCACTACTGCACCTAAAACTTGTTAAACATGAATAAATAAATTACTGAAATGAAAAGCAAAACCAGGAGAGGAGGAAACAAAGGGAAGTTGGAGAAGCTTAGGGTTCTGAGTGAGGGGAATAGTGTTGGGAGAAGAGGCAGGTTTTTAGGGTACTGAGTGAGGAGAATAGTGTTGGGAGAAGAGGCAGGTTTTTAGGGTACTGAGTGTAACAGTGTTGGGAGAAGAGGCAGGTTTTTAGGGTACTGAGGGTAACAGTGTTGGGAGAAGAGGCAGGTTTTTAGGGTACTGAGTGTAACAGTGTTGGGAGAAGAGGCAGGTTTTTAGGGTACTGAGGGTAACAGTGTTGGGAGAAGAGGCAGGTTTTTAGGGTACTGAGGGTAACGGTGTTGGGAGAAGAGGCAGGTTTTTAGGGTACTGAGGGTAACAGTGTTGGGAGAAGAGGCGGGTTTTTAGGGTACTGAGGGTAACAGTGTTGGGAGAAGAGGCAGGTTTTTAGGGTACTGAGTGAGGGGAATAGTGTTGGGAGAAGAGGCAGGTTTTTAGGGTACTGAGTGAGGGGAATAGTGTTGGGAGAAGAGGCAGGTTTTTAGGGTACTGAGTGAGGGGAATAGTGTTGGGAGAAGAGGCAGGTTTTTAGGGTACTGAGTGAGGGGAATAGTGTTGGGAGAAGAGGCAGGTTTTTAGGGTACTGAGGGTAACAGTGTTGGGAGAAGAGGCAGGTTTTTAAGGTACTGAGTGAGGGAATAGTATTAGGAGAAGAGCCAGGTTTTGGGGGGCCACCAGAGTCCAGTGGGGAGGAGTGACTCAGTGAGGTAGGAGGGAGCCAAACCTTTTAGTGCTCTTTAGGGGGTGAGAAGGATTTAGTAATGAATATGTCAGGTGATGGGGAAGCAGTGCAGCTGACTGAGGGTGGGGGTGATGTGATTTCTTGGTTTGTGTGAATATTCTGGCAGCAGAGTTTTGTATATATTACAGTTTATGGAGAGATTTATCCAGGAGATCACAGAAAAGGGCATTGCAGTAACGCGGACAGGGTTTGAGCGTCTTTGAGGGAAAGGGATGGGCAGTTGTGCAATGTTACAGAGATGGGAAAATGTAGTCTTCGTGATGGAGGTGATGCACTTTGCTTTTTCTTTTTTTCTTGGGTAAATTGGATAAAGCCAGTTTGTTTATTAGATAGTTTGTTAAAATGTGTAATATGTGCTTACCTCATCACATACGTGGATGGCGAACATCAAGGTTGAGAAGCCGGTGGAGGGATATTTCCCATGGCGTTCAAGCCAAACATCATAGACGTACTTTAAGAACGTGGGGTTGTATATTAACACCTGTGTTTAAATAAATCATAAAAGTCACAGAATGAGCACAAGAGACATACTACATGTGATATTTGTATATTCACACACTTGTACATACACACACACACACACACACACACACACACACAGACACAAAAGCATCTTGGAACAAAGTGCGACACAAGACTCTTTCACCTTATTCTTGTCTGCATTAATCTTGGCCATCACCGGCATCCGGGTGCTGTTGAAAACAGAGAGATGTCAATAGCCTGCTGGGTGGCACTTAGTCCAATGACGATCCACAAGATCACAGAGTCCACTAGTACCCCAGGGCAGGACACTTGGAGCATCCATGGCAGCACTGAACCAAGAGCTGATAAAGGAGCCCTTTTTCCCTTTCTTTGTGCATAACTGTCTGTCTAGCTAATTTTAGCCCTCACCCGAACATTAAATGCAAAGCGTAATGATGAAAACTGTTGCTTCTTTTTCATCCGAAAACAAAGTGAGTGAGCACTACAGCAGCTTCTGACAAGGGCTCCTGTTTCTCAGAGCTGCATTCAGCTTCTTAGATCAATGTTCAAACACAAATGCATTCCCAATGTAGCCCATGGCCACCTACCGTTTCACAGTGCCTGTGGTCAGAGCACTAGTGATCCACTCCAGATCCAAAGTCTTGAATGGTATCAGCAGCAGGCTCGTGTCCTTTTGCAGGTTTGTGGCACTTTCTGGGTACATGACACGATGGGTGGTTCTGTTCCCTACGTCCTTTTCATAGCCCAAAATGGGAGCTTTGTTCATTCTGCAGAGACAATATGTATCGCTTTTAGAGAACTGACTGCTATGTAAACTAGTCTTGACATTGATTTTAGACAATGCAATCATGATAGCTGCATTTTTGTGGCCCAAGTTTACCATACAACCAAGAAACATCATTATGGTTTCTGTAACGTGATGTGAGACTATACTATTGCCACAGAAAATACACTAACTGGTATTCAATTAACATTTCTATTGAATTCAGGAGTTGGAAGAACACATGGTAGGACATTCTGGCTCAGCTTTTAATAGTTAATCAGGGTTAATCATATCCACTTTGCCCCCTTGTAGCTCAGTCGTTGATGTCCCAAATTATTGTTGCATTCATATTTATAGAAACAAAATACTGTGAAAAAATGAAAGCACAAAACTGCAATGCCAGATTGTTAAAGACGATTAAAAGTGAGAACAGCAGTTTAGATGTTTATCAGCCTCTTATTTGCAAAGCAGGGCAATAAAACTAGAACAGGCCATTCAGACCAGCAATGCTGACCTTATCCTACCACTAAAGTGTACCTACTGCTTAGTTTGCCTAACAGCTAAATGGTATCTAGCACCATATCAAGCCTGGTCTTGAAAACCCCCAGTATTTCTGCCTCCACTACATATCCACTTTTGGATTCTGTTTAAATCTTCCTGGATTACAATAGATTCCAAACTGTTAGCTAAACCTTCTAGTTTTGTATCATCTGCAAATTTAACTGACGTACTTTAAATGTCCCTGTCAAGGTCATTTATATGAATGAGGAAGAGCAGTGGTCCCAGCACCGATCCTTGTGGGACTCCACTTCCCACAATACCTCAGCCTGACCTGTTTTTAGGTCAGCTCAGGCTGAGTCTGTCACCTTATGATGAAGTCATTGGAGTCAATGAGGGCTCCGTAATCAGATCCCTTGAGGTTCCCAGAATTCCCTACTACAGCGCAAGTCCTGCAGCGATTGGGCCCTGAGTCGTTATAATGTCCCTCCCCAGGGACGACCTGGAATAGTTTCTGCACCACAGCACTGTAGTTGGCATTTTGCTTAGTCTGTAGCCTCTGGGGACACAATAAAGACACACAAGAGTGACTCTCAGCTGCTCAAGAGTCAATCAACAAGAGCAACGGTAGCTATGGGAGCAGAATAAAGCCTTTCTTAGGCAGATGGCAGGTTATGCTGTATTTACATGGTTTTTCTCCAATTACATTTGTCAACAGACCAAAACCAAAACACACACACCCACACACACACACATACACAGTTCAGTCAGAAGACTCATAATAAATGACTCCCTGTTGTAAGCCAGCCAAAACAGGGAGTGACTACCCCCCCCACCCATGGGGGTCTTTAGAAGCTCACAGTTGGATGCTGGGGTGGTGGTGGGAGAGCAACAAACTTCTGAAGACACGATTGCAATGCAAATGCAGTAACAAGCATGTAATACAAGCAACAGCAGCAGTGAAACAACAGCATGCCAAAAAGAGCAATGCAGCAGAATGAGGCAGGCAGCGCTATGGCTTTAGCATGCAGAATGAGCCAGGCAGCGCTATGGCTTTAGCATGCAGAATGAGGCAGGCAGCGCTATGGCCTTAGCATGCAGAATGAGCCAGGCAGCGCTATGGCTTTAGCATGCAGAATGAGCCAGGCAGTGCTATGGCTTTAGCGTGCAGAATGAGCCAGGCAGTGCTATGGCTTTAGCGTGCAGAATGAGGCAGGCAGCGCTATGGCTTTAGCATGCAGAATGAGCCAGGCAGCGCTATGGCCTTAGCATGCAGAATGAGCCAGGCAGTGCTATGGCTTTAGCGTGCAGAATGAGCCAGGCAGTGCTATGGCTTTAGCGTGCAGACTGAGCCAGCAGGTCAGCTTTTGGATGATTTCCAGCATCATAGGTACTTTTTTGTGTGCGTGCTTACCTGCCACCATTTAAAGGTGTCGTCAGACAGCATGGCGTTCTTCTGTGATAAGAGTGGCGATATGGACGTGTTAAAGCGCTTCATGAACCAGGGGTCTTCATCCTCAACAGAGATGCACTGGCGGCAGGCACACAGTGCCCTGGAAACGGGTTTGTCGGACCACCGAGAGACAAGTTGTGATAAGTATGATGACGTATTGCTGGAGCTAAATAAAACTATGGTAGTAGCACAGAAGCAGAACAGCACAATCAAAAGCTTTCTTCTCGGATTCTTGAGGTCCACCATTTTGTAAATGATATGTGTTTACAGACTGGAAAGTTGCAAAAAGGAGGGAGAGCTTCCTCAATGGAGGGTTTGACTTCAGACGAGGGTTTGAAAGGATTGTATCAGAAACAAAGTGCATGACCTATTCAGGCAGGGAATGTTATCCTTTCAGAACAGTTCTCAGATGCACTCAAAAGCTAGATGCATGCAGTTTACACTTTGGGGGTTTTCTGCATGGTAAACTGCAAGTACGAGAGGTACTGACAGTCGTAGATTAGTAAGTAACTGACGTCTGAATAGGAGGGAAAATGTGACGGTTTGAAGTGCAAGCTTGTGCTTCCTGTTAGAGGGAGGGGTCCTGCTTTCTTCTTTTTGACTGAATGAGGTGGTAAAGAGATGGTGAAGCTGCTCTCTGCTGGAAATCACCCACCTAGAAAGAAAACAAAGGAGGACTGATTACACTCAACATATCTATGGTACATATCAGTAATGGGCCTGGAGCATTTCCCAACAGAGGGGATTGCTCTCCGTAGAATCCATTGGAACACATAAACAACTTAAATATTACCAGATTATTCAAAAAACTAAAATCCAACCTGAGACTGCTACACTTAAGGAAAATCTAATGTTTCTGCTTAAAAATCTGTCAAATGAACATGTACATGTAAGCTATTGTAAGTATTCACTGTTCTGCATGTAAATGAGAGGTTTAGCACAATAGACACATAGACAGCAAGGTTTATTTTGAGGGGACATAGTGCATTGAAGGTGAGTATAACAGTAGTAATTATCGATAAGTTTGGTTAATGTACAATCAATATTAATTTGTTCTGTATAAATCTATATCAATACATGTAGTCTGGTGCAACCAGGCACACACAAATAAAAAAATTAGTGTACTGTATAATACTGTGATCATATCGCGTACAGTTTATGTATATTACAAAACCAAATGTAGATACTTTGTATCTTATATTATTTGGTGTACCCCAAATATTACTTTGTCATAAAAGATGCCTTGGGTCCATACAATGCCCATACTACTTCTGATAAACTACCTACAAGGAGATAAAATAATAGGTAGATATTGCACATGATTATAGTTACATATTGCACATGGTTATAGTTAGATATTACACGTGATTATAGGTAGATATTGTACATGATTATAAGTAGACATTGCACATGGTTATAGTTAGATATTACACGTGATTATAGGTAGATATTGCACATGATTATAGTTAGATATTACACGTGATTATAAGTAGACATTGCACATGGTTATAGTTAGATATTACACGTGATTATAAGTAGATATTGCACATGATTATAGTTACATATTACACGTGATTATAGGTAGATATTACACATGATTATAGTTACATATTGATTATAAGTTGATATTACACGTGATTATAGGTAGATACTGCACATGATTATAGTTACATATTGATTATAAGTTGATATTACACGCGATTATAGGTAGATACTGCACATGATTATAGGTAGATATTGCACGTGATTATAGGTAGATATTACACATGATTATAGCTACATATTGATTATAGGTAGATATTACACGCGATTATAGGTAGATATTACACATGATTATAGCTACATATTGATTATAAGTTGATATTACACGTGATTATAGGTAGATATTACACGTGATTATAGGTAGATATTGCACATGATTATAGTTACATATTGATTATAAGTTGATATTACACGTGATTATAGGTAGATACTGCACATGATTATAGTTACATATTACACGTGATTATAGGTAGATATTGATTATAAGTTGATATTACACGTGATTATAGGTAGATACTGCACATGATGAGCCGCGGTGGCGTAACAGGCTAAGACGCAGCAGACTTGCGGTTGCAGTTTGCTGCAGTTGCACACCGGGGTTCGATTCTCGGTCCTGCCAAAAGCCAAGTTTGGCCGGCTCACGTGGGGCAGCAATAATTGGCTCGCTGCTCCAGAGGGAGGGACTTGGCAGGGTTATTAGATCGCCGCACAATAAGCACCTCGGGCGCCTCGGAATCACGGCAACGGGCACGAGACGAGACGGCTTGAAGAAGGCGTGTCGCTCTCATTCGGGCCGCCCAGGGATGGGGTACGGGTGGTACATCTAATACGACTACCTCCAATTGAATCAGACGAGGTACAATTGGCTACCAAATTGGGAGAAAAAGAGAAAAATCTGGAAAAAAAAAAAAAAAAAGATATTGCACATGATTATAGGGAGATATTGCACATGATTATAGGGAGATATTGCACATGATAATGAGTTGATATTGCACGTGATTATAGGTTGATATTGCACGTGATTGCACTCTTTAGGTTCAATCTCCCACACCAGGCAGGTTAGAGGTTCCTCATTTTATGAGAGTTCTACAGTCCCCTCCAAAAATATTTGAATAGCAATTTCTTTGTTTTTGCTATACACTGAAGACAATTGAGTTTGAGGTCAAAAGATGTAGATGAGATGACAGATCTGAAATTCAGCCTTTATTTCCTGGTATTTTTGTCTAGATTTGTTAAACAACTAAGAACATCACCTTTTATATCAGACCACCCATTTGTGTTAGAAATGATAAACCAACATCAAGACCAGAGAGCTGTCTTTGGGAGAAAGGCAAGCTATAAGAGGGGAAATCCATTGCACAAGCATTGAGGATAGCTTGTACAACAACTTGGAATGACCTGAAAAAGAAAGAAACCACTGGTGTACTGAGTGTTGGTGCGTTTTGCTTGTTGTTGCGCTTTTATTGAAAACATCAGCTAATCAGAGAAAATAGTGAATTACACCCACCAGTAATGGTGCTTCTGGCAAATCGACCCTGATTGAAAAGACATTAAAATAATGTAAATAAAACATGACATGCCAAAGAAGGCGTATTGCTAGGTGGCGTAGCCACAAACCATATCACAAACCATGTATAAAAATTATATATACAGTTGGATAATTTAGTTTGTAAGTTTTTAATGATATTAATGATGTTAGAGTGACATTTATTTACACACACTCAAATTTCAGCCATGTTATATTATTTTTCATTCATGAACTTAATTACCATACACGTGAAGATAATTTGGGACAGCCTGAAAATAAAAAGATTTAAAGAAGGAAAAAATTATATTCAAAATGTTTTACTTTATTTTGTTGCAGTAATATCTTATACTTGATAATCAGTATCATGCATGACATTTGAATCATCTTAACAAATAAGGCCCAAATGCTACACTGTGTCCCGGTACCCTGTCTCCTGGCTACTTCCTGGGTGACCATCGCCACGCCCACTTCAATGAGTGAGTCACAGAATAAATGTCATGTGACCACGATCAATTTATATACACGGTATTTGAGGTGAAAATGCTGAATGACAATGATTAGCTAGTCAAGGCGAAAAACTCAAAATACTTAATGCGTCCCAAATTCTGAATCTGAATTCACCCTAATGTAGTGAATAGTAAACCAAGAAATAAACGTAATTTGTGATGAACGAGTAGGCTACATTCAGTCTATCGACTAAAAGCGGTAATAGCATTCTTCTAAACCAGTGTTTTTTGTATAGAAAGGTGTAGGGTGTGTTGTAGATATTTACTCCATAAAAATATGTTCTTTTACATATTAGACACATAAAATAAGCCACGGCCATGCTTAAAAATTTTATTTATTTTTTTTAAAAGAAGAAAAATGACAAATTGAACGCCATATCTGGGTTAAGGGAGCTGCATCTTCACTGGGCATTGTAAGATGGAAATGAGGGTTTTTAAGAACAGGCTGTATAGACCTATGTTTGTTAATGGATTTGCGGCAAGATCCTGCAGTGCATAGCCTTATACGCGATTACGCGGATATATTGCAAAATACGACGTCTGCTGTCCAAATTCACTCTTTATTTAGTTAACTATACAAGGTGCATCTCAAAAAATTTGTATATGGTGGAAAAGTTTCTTTTTTTCGGTCATTTGTTTCAAAAAGTTAAACTTTCTTATATTCTAGATTCATTACACATAAAGTGAAATATTTCAAGCCTTTTTTTGTTTTAATCTTGACGATTACGTTTTACAGCTCCAGTATCTGAAAATATTACAATATTACATGAGACCAGTCAAAAAAAAGATTTATAATACAGAAATGTCGATCTTCTGAAAAGTATGTTCATTTATGCTCTCAATACATGGTCGGGCAATCATGGGGAAAACTGCTGACGTGACAGTTGCCCAGTGGACACTCATTGACACCCTCCACAAGGAGGGTAAGCCATAGAAGGTCGTTGCTGAAAGGGCTGGCTGTTCGCAGAGTGTTGTATCAACGCATATTCATGGAAAGTTGACTGGAAGTTGCTTGAAGTCCAGTGTGTCCAAGTTTCCACAGTCAGTGATGATTTGGGGTGCCATGTCATCTGCTGGTGTTGGTCCACTGTGTTTTATCAAGTCCAGAGTCAACACAGCAGATTACCAGGAGATTTTAGAGCACTTCATGCTTCCGTCTGCTGACAAGCTTTATGGAGATGCTGATTTCCTTTTCCAGCAGGACTTGGCATCTGCCCACAGTGCCAAATCTACTATTAACTGGTTTGCTGACCATGGTATTACTGTGCTTGATTGACCTGAACCACATAGATAATCATCGAGATTCAAAATAATAAATAATTGAAATATTTCACTTTATGTGTAATGAATCTAGAATATGTGAAAGTTTCAATTAAATAACAGAAAAAAGTAACTTTTCCACGGTATTCTAATTTTTTTTAGATAAACCTGTGTAGCGTATTAAATTGATATTCACAAAGTAGGGATTAGTAATAAGTGAATAGTGAGCCATTTCAGATACAGCCAATGGGTGCGTCCCATTATTCTGAAAATGCATACTTCACTCCACTTTGTCCCAAACGTTACGGTGCCCTGAGATGGAAGGGCTACGTATAAACACCGCTATAATTTCTACATGGGAACCCAAAGTGTATACAAAATACCCTTTAATAAAATCTGAAAATTTGCACTTTAATCACATGTTAATTGTGTGATTTCAAATCTAAAATTGTAGCAAATCAGAGGCAAAGAAATACATTCCGAGCCTTGAGAGATATAACCCATCACATTACATTACATTACATTACATTACAAGGCATTTAGCAGACGCTCTTATCCAGAGCGACGTACAACGAAGAGCAAATCAAACACAAGTATGAGTGCTAAGAGGACCTGAGAGCCCAGTACAGTTCAGAGTCTTAGTGTGTTTACAGATACAATCGGAACCCTTGAAGAATAACCCGATGTACAAGGAGGGGTTTGGAGAGACGCTATTAAACGACTAATCCTGTTATATCGGCCTCCTCCTCGTTCTCCTTATATAAAATAGTGTCAGAAGTAAAACTAAAAAAGAAATACTACAACAAAGTTAATCAAACCAGCGCCACCATTCATGTGAATAACTTACCTTGATGTCCGCTGCGGGAAAGGTGAAGTTACATTTCCATCGACGATGAGGACTGAAAAAACAAAAGCATTTATGCACCTACACTACAGGTGCGTCCCAATAGACGGAAAGTGTATAGGCATACAGCACTCCTTTGCGCCACATTATTTCGCAGAAGTGGAGGAGTGGCCCTGGGGGAGTGGAGTAAAGGATGGTGGAGTGAAAGATTGTGGGACGCAGTCTAGCACTGAATGGGGGCGAGTCGCGCACATTAAACTATGAGAAGTTAACGAGCACACCTGCGGACGATGGCGTATGACAGGTGAACACAGCGATGCAGCTTACGCCGGCCGGCAAACGCAAATGATCGGCCGAAATGGATAAGCCGTTTATAAACGGTATAGAATTGCGTCAGGACTTTCAATATTTAGAAGAGGTGAATTTGTCCCCCCAAAACATAATGAATGATAACCTCCTCCCCAGTACAGGTATAAATAACAGCACAGAGGGTCTAAACGCTTAGATATCTTTTTGCCTATTTTACAATTATTTCATACACCCGCAGTTGCGATATGTCTACCGTTGCGGAAGCATGATAGTGTCATGAATCAAGTGTAAATAGCTATCACGCTTGTTTTACCTTCAGTGTTTCTGAATGAGAGTATATGCGGATGAAACGCTAACGTTATCTAGTTTATAACTTGTGCCTGAAGTTATCTGAGGTGCGTTCAGCAAACAGGCGAACGTTTGCAAACAATTAAAGTTTTTTCCGTTAGCATTCTGTTCGCTGTGTTTGCAAACGGTCTGAAAGATATGCGGCGAACAATGAGGAAGCTGGACTGAGGTAAATGTGAAGATAAATTGATGCAGAAGAGGAGTAAATTGGTTCATAAAAATTCACCAGAATGCAGGAAATTAAGTGAGAGATGCTCAAAATTTCCTGGGGGAGAACACCCAATGTTGAAATGAAACCTATGCCCTTGAGTACTAATATACTATATTAACACACTTACTGTCTGTCTAACTAATAAACTAACAGTCACTTATTTTGGGTATTTAGATTTATACACTTACTATAACTTACAAACAATTATCTCCCATTTCTAGTCTGCTCTGTAACTCCGCCTCTCTGTTCTATCACTATGTAATGTCCACGTCCTAATCCGGAGCCGAATGTCTTTCATGTGGGGTCGTTTCCTCTTTGTTATTATATCAGTACCCTATTATGTTCTCCGCATGTTGTCCATTTGTTTAGCCCACCTCACTCCCGTGCCCCGCCTAGTGTGGTCTGGTCTTGGTATTTAAACACCTGTCTCTGCATTGTTCTTTGTCTGAACGTTGATCAATATCGGGTTGCCAATTCATAGTAAGCCTGTATATTTGAGATTCAAGAACGACACGAGTTTGCCTTATCCTTCTGTTTTTTTTTTTGCTTGTTTGATTATTTGATTATTCGTTTTGGCCCTTTTTGTACTCCAGCTTGTGACTCTCAGATTATAGGCCCCTGCTTTGTTTTTTGACCATTATTTTGAATCTCGATTCTGGCATTGTTTGAACTCTGTTTACCTGGCTTGATTCTGGGATTGTTTGAACTCTGTTTACCTGGCTTGATCCTGGACTGATTAAAGAACAACATTTTTGCATACTCCCTGGTCTGTGTCTGGGTCCTCTGAACGGTACCTCACACATAAAATTAAAGAAAACCAAAACGTAGTCGTGGTCACAGGCAGAAGGTCGATAACAGTAAGGCAGTCCAAACAGGCAGATAAACAGAAACAAAATCTGGGATGTGAGATATAGCTCAAGTCTGGAGACATGGAACACTGGATGGAGTCAGGCCCTATGCCTGGAAGGTGGGGGGTGTGATGGGAGACGGAGTCAGGCATTGAGAAGGTGGGGGGTGTGATGGGAGATGGAGTCAGGCATTGAGAAGGTGGGGGGTGTGATGGGAGATGGAGTCAGGCATTGAGAAGGTGGGGGGTGTGATGGGAGATGGAGTCAGGCATTGAGAAGGTGGGGGGTGTGATGGGAGATGGAGTCAGGCATTGAGAAGGTGGGGGGTGTGATGGGAGATGGAGTCAGGCATTGAGAAGGTGGGGGGTGTGATGGGAGATGGAGTCAGGCATTGAGAAGGTGGGGGGTGTGATGGGAGATGGAGTCAGGCATTGAGAAGGTGGGGGGTGTGATGGGAGATGGAGTCAGGCATTGAGAAGGTGGGGGGTGTGATGGGAGATGGAGTCAGGCATTGAGAAGGTGGGGGGTGTGATGGGAGATGGAGTCAGGCATTGAGAAGGTGGGGGGTGTGATGGGAGATGGAGTCAGGCATTGAGAAGGTGGGGGGTGTGATGGGAGATGGAGTCAGGCATTGAGAAGGTGGGGGGTGTGATGGGAGATGGAGTCAGGCATTGAGAAGGTGGGGGGTGTGATGGGAGATGGAGTCAGGCATTGAGAAGGTGGGGGGTGTGATGGGAGATGGAGTCAGGCATTGAGAAGGTGGGGGGTGTGATGGGAGATGGAGTCAGGCATTGAGAAGGTGGGGGGTGTGATGGGAGATGGAGTCAGGCATTGAGAAGGTGGGGGGTGTGATGGGAGATGGAGTCAGGCATTGAGAAGGTGGGGGGTGTGATGGGAGATGGAGTCAGGACATGGCGGCCCCGAGGAGCAATGATGTGCATCCTCCACCCAGGGGAGCGAGGCCTCCCAGGAGGGCAGGGATTTCTCCACCAGGCAGCGCAGTGTCTTTGCCGGCTCCTGGCTCGTCCGCTCAGTCTGGCCGGCGGTCTGGGGGTGAAAGCTAGACAGCAGCTGGGTCTTGGCCTCCAGAGCGGACAGCATGACCTCTAAAAGCGACTGGAGAACTGAGGGCCACGGCCCCTGGTCACCTCCAGGGGCAGGCCGTGCAGACGGAAGGCGTGGAGGAACAGGAGCTCCGCTGTCTCTTTCCAGGAGGGTAGTTTGGGGAGAGCAAACGAAGTGAACAAACTTCAAAAACTGGTCCACCATGATGAGGACCACGGACGCCTTGGTTTTGCCACAATGGCTTTTTATGTTTCGTTTTGGTCGAAGCTTTCTCTGTCAGAGAAACTTTGCTGGGCCTGAAAAACTCAAATTAGCGTTTCCCTAAAACTTTTCCCTCCGTCTTGCGACCACAAACTTGCCAACTATTAATGGATGGGGAAATAATTCAGTACATCTTGTTTCAAAATGCATAAAATAAAGGTATATTTTAATGACAATCAAAATGGCAGAGATGCAGGTTGCTTAGCTTTGCAGTGGCATAGCTTTGTCAGATAGGCAAATGATGTATTGTAACAGACATTTAAACCAGGAGTGCCCAAATTTTTGCACCCCACTGTAAAAATACTTGGAAATAAAAACTGGAATTCGGATACGAATCTCATGTACAGCTTCTGACCTCAAACCCAATTGTCTTCAGTGTATAATTGGCCTTGCTGTTCCAATCATTTTGGAGGGGACTGCATAAACACAACAAAACCAATTTAAAATAAATTGTTACATTTGTGGTGTTAAACATGTCAAATATGTCAAATATGTCACGGTAGAGAATACTGGCTGTTGACAGTACGGCATGAAGCATTAAAAAGTTGTGGGGTTAGGGTCTGTGAATGTGGATTAATCTTTCAGTCTAGAAACCCCACCCCTCATCTCTTGGTGAAGTTTTCAAACGCCACTCACACACAAGAACGAGTTGCCAGAATGAAAACAACCCCATTATTCTTGCAGAAATGCAACTACGGTATGCAACTATAAAAAAAAGTTTTTAAACCTCTTAAAAGCTTTCTATGAACTAGCCAGCTAAATTGCTTGTAATCACGCATGCACGCCATGACGTCACTTTCACGCTGACGTCTTTGGTTTTTTTTGAAGGTGCTGCTGCGCCGATGTTATTAATCTTGCAGAATGTAAAGTTGATTCATTTTGTAATGATGCTGATGAAACAATATCTGTATTTTGGGAAGGTATATATTGCCATGTTTTCTGGAATGATACAAAGACACTTACAGATGGTACAATCGATTGTTTTTTTTAATTTGTGCTACTGTGTTTTCAAAAAATGAGAAGGTAAACATAAACCATAAAATGTCTGTTATCAACCTTCTCTTAATTTGAGCAAAATCTCATATCCATTCCAGCGAATATGCTAATCAGAAACCACATTTTGTAGTATTTCAGGCCTTATTAAATCACACTCGCTTTATATAATGTGTAAAGCATAGCCCCAGTTCTAAAGCCATTGAGACTGCGTGTAATGGCTATTTTCTAGCCATCCATTAAATTACATCAATCAACCTGTAATATGCTTATATCCTGTGATATTATATATATCTTTGTTGAGTTCAATAAAAAAGTGTTTTTATTTACAGATATTATTTTCCCAGAATCTTGCAATATATTTGGAGGCCCCACAAACTAAAACTGTCTACTCTCTGTTCCGAATTCCGAATTCAGACTTTATTGCTCAGGAAGCGTAATTGTTCAACACATGAACACGTTTTAGTTTACGGTAACATAATTCCCAAAATTAACGAGACACTCACATATATAATTATGTGCTTCAGCACTTAGCCAATTTACAATAAAAAGTTCGTTCGCCAACCCGGACGGAACAATATTCTCAGTGTTGTATAGCGCATTATCAATGTTTCTGCATGTTCACACTTCAGATTACATTCTTTGTTAAATTGCCCTTGTGTGGCATTCAACACACAAACATTAATTTGAAGGGAAGAACATTTTACATTTACATTTTAGTCATTTGGCAGACAATCAGCCACAGAGTTTGGTCTATATTCTGGTGAACTATATTCGAGTCTCATCCTAAAACATAGACGTTCAACAAGATCTCCTTTTCTTTTTATTATTATTTCATTCATTTTTTAATTACAAACATTTATGTTCTTGAATTTCTTCTTTTCTTTTCTTTTTTTCAGTTTTAAGTAAGCTCTTGAAGTGGCCGCCTTAATTAACTGATTACGTCAGTTTTTACTTCAGGATAATGCTAATCAAGCTAATAGCAATTTCCGTTACATTGTTGGAAATAACTAGACACATTTATTATAACGGAACAATATGCACATGTCCATACAGGATACGAATAGTCACTGCATCCTCGTCTGTGATATTAATTGATATAGACCACAGCTCCGTGAAGTTGGCAACAATTAGACTTCCTGTACAGAAGTTCCGGTTTCAACTTCCTGTGATTTTCCGTCAAAATAAGAGCTGCTGAGTAACGTTAAATAATGAGAACATAGTTACCGCGTTTGCTGCGCTTCCTCACATAATTACCATTGTTTAAATTAATTGCTGATAGAACTTATAAAAGTCAGCAAGCAACAAGCTTGCTATTTGACTAGTTACTATATTGTAGGCCAAGCATACAGTTCAATAACTGCTCATTTGCATACCTGCTTACTGTTTGAAAAAAATGTTGCCAAATATGAAGGGGCATACATTAAATCTATGTATAATATATATAAAATTATACATTTATTATCTAAAATCATGTTCCGAGCAATTGTTGCTGTGTTTCTAGTGTGGGGTGGCCATACGTTGCTATTGACTGTCAATTCACAAGCAGCTCATTTGCATAGCTGATAACTCAAAAACTATGAATTGTTTCAAAATGAAAGGGGGTATACATTTGTTAGCTGGACCCATATCTTTAATATTCTATAGTCCTTTCTGTGAAATCCTGTTCCGAGCAATTGTTGCTGTGTGTCAGGTGCAGGGTGGGCATTCATTGCTATAGACTGTCAATTCACAAGCTGCTCATTATAGACCTATATACCCAGGGATAAACCCAAACCATGCAACTTTACAAAGAAATTAAAGTCAAATCAACTTTATTTGTGTTGCACATTTCACGCTATATTTGTCAGTACATGCTTTAGAGCAGTGCTTCTCAACCAGGAATTTATTAATTGATTTATTTAATTTAGGGCATTTTTGGTGGTATGATTGGTTCAGTTATTAAATTAGTTGTTTCAGTTTCTGGTTACAACAAAAACCTTCCGGCAAGACTAGAGTTGAGAAACACAGCTTAACGCAAGCCCCAGCCTTTCCCCCCACAAAAGCAAGCCTAGGGCAACAGTGGCAAGGAAAAACTTCCAAGGTGGAGAAGGAAGAAACCTTGGGAGGAACCAGACTTAAGTGGGGGGCCCATCCTCCTCTGGCTGGCTTACGGGTGACAATGATGGTCAGATAAAACAATTAACAATGAATTATGAACAATTTGTTCATGTGATGGGTTTTGAATGTGTGTGAGATTGGCAGGGTGCAGATGAAGGAGGTGGCGGTCCTGGGGCAGTATGTGGGGGGTGTCTCAGCGCTGCAGTATGATTGTGATGAAGACAAGGGGGAAAAAAATGACAATATGGCAGTGGGAAGTAAGTAGGGACACAAATGGGACTTGGAAACAAACCGAGGCCTTAATTGTAAGGAGGATTTACTGTTGGGCTAATTCTAATGAGTATTTAATTTTAAGTTAAGTCATCCAGGACAACCTTTCGCATTTTACTTGGACTGCAATTTAACTGATTACTATCAAGTATTATACTTTTTGAAAACACAAACGTAAAGTCCACAGCTGCTCCCATCTAACTGACCTGGAAAGGAAGGACATTGGTGAGCATATTCAAAAACAAAATTTACTGGATGTAGTTTTCCTGTAATGCCAAAATACTGTAAAGATAAATACAGTGAGAGACGGTCAAGAACTGCTAATAAAGATGAGTTGTGGTGCTTCAGTGAGTCCATTAATACTGCTTTCAAAAATATTTTTCCCTCTAATATCCTGCAATGTTCCATTGTACTATGAATCATGGTCCAATGTAACAAATCTAAATTCACTGGAACAAGGACAAATTTAAATCTCCACCAATTTCTTTTTAAATTTGGTAAATTTGGCAAGACCTCAATTGTCTTGCAGTACAAACTATACAGTTCCTGGCTAACAAATGTAGAGGGGACTGCAAGAATTATGTTTTCGGGTACTGTTCTGATTAAAAATGACAGGTATGTGTTTATAATGGAATCATTTAGCCAATTGTTTCCAGGATTTCACAGAAAAGACTGTAGAATATTAAAGATATGGGTATATAGAGTAAATGTATACCCCCTTTCATTTGGAAACTATTTCTAGTTTTTGAGTTATGAGCTATGCAAATGAGCTGGGTGGCAACTGACAGTCAATAGCAACGTATGGCCACAACACACTAGAAAAACAGCAACAATTGCTCGGAACAGGATTTTGCAGAAAGGACTGTAGAATATTAAAGATATGGGTCCAGCTAAAAAATGTATACCCCTTTCATTTTGAAATAATTTATAGTTTTTGAGTTATCAGCTATGCAAATGAGCTGGGTGGCAACTGACAGTCAATAGCAACGTATGGCCACCTCACACTAGAAACACAGCAACAATTGCTCGGAACAGGATTTTGCAGAAAGGACTGTAGAATATTAAAGATATGGGTCCAACTAACAAATGTATACCCCCTTTCATTTTGAAACAATTTATAGTTTTTGAGTTATGAGCTATGAAAATGAGCTGGGTGGCAATTGACAGTCTATGGCAACGTATGGCCTCCCCACACTAGAAACACAGCAACAATTGCTCGGAACAGGATTTCACAGAAAAGACTGTTTCATATTAAAGATATGGGTCCAGCTAACAAATGTATACCCCCTTTCATTTGGAAACTATTTATAGTTTTTGAGTTATCAGCTATGCAAATGAGCTGGGTGGCAACTGACAGTCAATAGCAACGTATGGCCACCCCACACTAGAAACACAGCAACAATTGCTTGGAACAGGATTTTGCAGAAAGGACTGTTTCATTTTAAAGATATGGGTCCAGCTAACAAATGTATACCCCCTTTCATTTAGAAACAATTCATAGTTTTTGAGTTATGAGCTATGCAAATGAGTTGGGTGGCAACTGACAGTCTATGGCAATGCATGCCCATACCACACCTGACAGACAGCAACAACAGGTGGCAAACTGTTTTTATTGAAATTTGTGCACAATTTTATATTCTCTGCAAATACATCACAATCATATCCAACTGTATTAATTTAACAATTAAAATTGACAAAATTACAGTTCATAAATAATTTTATTCACCGAACTTTTATTTTGATAAATGCGAACCGGACGTCTCCAATTGTGGCCAGCAACATTTGCCAACTGCACGCAGCTATAGACCACTTACTTCCGATCTTAGGCTCCCCGTGCTTGAGAAACTGATATCCTTTGGAGTCATTCCGTAGTCAAACCTATATTTCCATCTTTATTAACCCAAAGGAAAGAAACCACAGTAAAAGCGTATGCCGTTCATAATGGTCGATGATAACTGTGGAGAGGCACCAAAGCGTGCTCTATTTAAAGTAGTGCCATAGTAGCGGTGGCCGTGTATGGGTAAATAGTATCGACTGTAGATCGGGTAAAAGATTCTCGGATTCTTTAATACCTTTTTGAGGTAACGCGCCATCGCCCAAAAAAACCGAGGCTGCAATGGCATTACTTACACCTGAGCGCCTTACACCTGAGCTACCGGCATTTGACAGACGCCTGATAAAATAAATGGATGTTTGAATTACAATCAAAATGGTAGATATGCAGGTTGCTTCACAGGTGTAAAAAGTATAATACCATACAGAATCTGGGCAACATGCAAATACATACAGACAGAGAATGGCATAGCTTTGTCAGATAGGCAAATGAGGGGGGCTGGTAGATGAAATGAAGGTTTAAGGTTTCAAGGGCGATGTCATTAAAATGACTTCACTCTTGTCTCGCAAAGCCAGTGACATTCTCATGCATGTGTCACCATGGCAGCAGGTGCATACCTCTTCTTGAATCAAGTCCTGGGTTAGCATATCAATCCTGCATAATCGTACATTACTTTTCCTGCATTTCAACCAAAAATGCTGGCTTCCTGTGTATCCTATTGAAGAGAGTGAGCATACAGTAGATTTGTCTGGTAGAGAATGGTGTATTCACCTAGTCCAAGAAAATTAATAGATACCAAGTCGGGACCAATTTTATCCTCAGTATATAGCCAAAGATGTATGGATAAATATTAATAAATGAAAAATAATATGGTGTTTTTCTATATTCAGTGGAAACTGAACAGGGGGGAGAAAAAGGGAAGAATCAATATGACCCTCCATATTGTTTCCTTTAACCTGCAGGTAGAGACAGAGCACCAATGTATCTCAGCAGGTCCAGCAAACATAATCTATGTGGTTAATTTAACTGAGCTTGTTTCCTTCATGTTGCCAGAATGTCCAGACATCCCTTCTTAAGCACATGAAAAGCAAAGGGTTTGATTGTCACTTATGAAAGAATATCAGACATAACTACATAATTTAGTCACTGTAGATTTCTCCCTATCTGGAGATGGCAAATCGGCTAATTCAGAAACTTTGTAGACCAGGAACCATAGAACCTTCTGATCCTTAGGTGCGTGAGATTAGGCAGAGTCTAAACCCTCAGAGCAGAATATCTGTGTGATTAGGCTGAGTCTAAACCCTCAGAGCAGAATATCTGTGTGATTAGGCTGAGTCTAAACCCTCAGAGCAGAAAACCTGTGTGATTAGGCTGAGACTAAACCCTCAGAATACCTGTGGAATTAGGCTGAGTCTAAACCCTCAGAGCAGAATACCTGTGTGAGATTAGGCTGAGTCTAAACCCTCAGAATACCCATGTAATTAGGCGGAGTTTAAACCCTCAGAGCAGAATACCAATGTGAGATTAGGCTGAGTCTAAACCCTCAGAATAGAATACCTGTGTGAGATTAGGCTGAGTATAAACCCTCAGACGCCTCACAGCAAGGAGGTCCTGGGTTCGAATCCCCGTCGGCCGGGGCGTCTCTGTGTGGAGTTTGCATGTTCTCCCCTTGTTTGCGTGGGTTTCCTCCGGGTACTCCGGTTTCCTCCCACAGTCCAAAGACATGCAGGTTAGGCTGATTTGAGAGTCGAAATTTCCCATGGGTATGAGTGTGTGAGTGAATGGTGTGTGTGCCCTGCGATGGACTGGCGACCTGTCCAGGGTGTATTCCTGCCTTTTGCCCAATGTATGCTGGGATAGGCTCCAGCCCCCCTGTGACCCTGTTCAGGATAAGCGGGTTAGGATAATGGAAGGATGGGTGGAAAAAAAAATTGTTTTATTCATAAATGCAAGATAAAGTTGAAAAGGCACAAAACCCCCATCCCCAAAACCCAAACCTTACATTTCATTGATAAGGCACTTCACATACAGAGACATAGCCCTCACAGATATTCACCATGTGTACACCAGTCATACAGGCAAAGTTATATATCCGTTTAAAACTAAAAATGTCCCAAGTTATTGATAGAACTTCATGATTTAATTTACTTGATTCAATTATTCCCTCAAAACAAAGCATATTAAAGATGAGCTGAAGTCAAAATGTACTTTTTCCCCAATTTAGTCAAACAAAGTAAAGCGTTAAAGTATTCCAAAAAAATGTATCTAGTTTTACTCATGTATATGTCATATCTAGTTTAACTTGTGTATATGTCATATCTAGTTTAACTTGTGTATATGTCATATCTAGTTTAACTTGTGTACATGTCATATCTAGTTTAACTTGTGTACATGTCATATCTAGTTTAACTTGTGTATGTCATATTGCGGAAGCCAGTGCTGCTAAGGGGGCGACATGGCTCAGGCAGTAAGAGCAGTCGTCTCATTGGCTCAGGCAGTAAGAGCAGTCGTCTCATTGGCTCAGGCAGTAAGAGCAGTTGTCTCATTGGCTCAGGCAGTAAGAGCAGTCGTCTCATTGGCTCAGGCAGTAAGAGCAGTCGTCTCATTGGCTCAGGCAGTAAGAGCAGTCAGCTGGCAGCCGGACGGTTGCCAGTTCGATCCCCCACCCAGGCTGTGTCGAAGTGTCCCTGAGCAAGACACTTAACTCCCAAATGCTCCTGACGAGCTGGTCGGTGCCTTGCATGGCAGCCAATCGCCGTTGGTGTGTGTGTGTGTATGAATGGGTGGATGAGAAGCATCAATTGTACAGCGCTTTGGAAAAAGGCGCTATATAAATGCCAACCATTTACCATGCTCTAACTTCAGCCTTTAGGGCCGTTCGGCAGTCCTGTTCATTTCACAGCCAATGGTTACCCTCATCTCCCTTCAAACAACTTCATTTTATTTTTACAGGCCAGCAGCTTCATGGTGATGGACTCATAGTCTCCAGCATGCCCTCCGGTTGGCTTTGACTGGAGAAATTTCCTTGTCTCCCAGTAATGCTGCCAGGTTCTGTCCTTGGATGCTCCAAATCCAAAAACATTCACCTGAGATCAAGAGGAAGCAGATGGACAGTTTGATGTTGAACTGAGTAGATTTTGTGAGGCCCAGGTTACAAACAGCTGTGGAGGCATTCACTATGAGGCTGAGGTTATAGAGGCATTCACTATGAGGCTGAGGTTATAGAGGCATTCACTATGAGGCTGAGGTTATAGAGGCATTCACTATGAGGCTGAGGTTATAGAGGCATTCACTACGAGGCTGAGGTTATGTAGGCATTCAGTACGAGGCTGAGGTTATAGAGGCATTCACTACGAGGCTGAGGTAATGTAGGCATTCAGTACGAGGCTGAGGTTATAGAGGCATTCACTATGAGGCTGAGGTTATAGAGGCATTCACTACGAGGCTGAGGTAATGTAGGCATTCAGTACGAGGCTGAGGTTATGTAGGCATTCACTATGAGGCTGAGGTTATAGAGGCATTCCCTATGAGGCTGACGTTATAGAGGCATTCACTATGAGGCTGAGGTTATAGAGGCATTCACTACGAGGCTGAGGTTATAGAGGCATTCACTATGAGGCTGACGTTATAGAGGCATTCACTATGAGGCTGAGATTATAGAGGCATTCACTACGAGGCCGTCTATATCCAGACCGAGGCTGGGGATTAGCGAGGTCATGGTTTTTCGGTCCAGTAAGGATTACCTCTGATTTGTCACAGTTAAATTTGGGATTAAATCCCAAAGGACAGTATTAAATCAGAAGCACCATGGACACACTACATCTGTGGTCCTAACAAGACATTAAGAAGACTTATAAGTGATTCAGGAATGGTCAATGAAATTTGATGTTGCAAAAATTCTACCAGTGGCTCATCATGCATACAGTAAAAAAAGTATCAGGGCATTTCACCAACACTAGATGGCAGTATACGCCAGCTCAAACGTACACTGCATCTGACACTGCACTTTGCTTTTGCTTTTTTTCTTGGGTAAATTGGATAAAGCCAGTTTGTTAATGATATAGTTTGTTAAAATGTGTAATATGTGCTTACCTCATCACATACGTGGATGGCGAACATCAAGGTTAAGAAGCCGGTGGAGGGATATTGCCCATGGCGTTCAAGCCACACATCATAGACGTACTTTAAGAACGTGGGGTTGTATATTAACACCTGTGTTGAATGAAATCATAAAAGTCACAGAATGAGCACAAGAGACATACTACATGTGATATTTGTATATTCACACACTTGTACATACACACACACACACACACACACACACAAAAGCATCTTGTGTGAACAAAGTGCGACACAAGACTCTTTCACCTTATTCTTGTCTGCATTAATCTTGGCCATCACCGGCATCCGGGTGCTGTTGAAAACAGAGAGATGTCAATAGCCTGCTGGGTGGCACTTAGTCCAATGACGATCCACAAGATCACAGAGTCCACTAGTACCCCAGGGCAGGACACTTGGAGCATCCATGGCAGCACTGAACCAAGAGCTGATAAAGGAGCCCTTTTTCCCTTTCTTTGTGCATAACTGTCTGTCTAGCTCATTTTGCCCCTCACCCTAACATTAAATGCAAAGCGTAATGATGAAAACTGTTGCTTCTTTTTCATCCAAAAACAAAGTGAGTGAGCACCACAGCAGCTTCTGACGAGGGCTCTTGTTTCTCAAAGCTGCATTCAGCTTCTTAGATCAATGTTCAAACACAAATGCATTCCCAATGTAGCCCATGGCCACCTACCGTTTCACAGTGCCTGTGGTCAGAGCACTAGTGATCCACTCCAGATCCAAAGTCTTGAATGGTATCAGCAGCAGACTTGTGTCCTTTTGCAGGTTTGTGGCACTTTCTGGGTACATGACACGATGGGTGGTTCTGTTCCCTACGTCCTTTTCATAGCCCAAAATGGGAGCTTTGTTCATTCTGCAGAGACAATATGTATCGCTCTTAGAGAACTGACTGCTATGTAAACTAGTCTTGACATTGATTTTAGACAATGCAATCATGATAGCTGCATTTTTGTGGCCCAAGTTTACCATACAACCAAGAAACATCATTATGGTTTCTGTAACGTGATGTGAGAAATATGTTTCAACACTATTGCCACAGAAAATACACTAACTGGTATTCAATTAACATTTCTATTGACTTAATCGATGCAAGCTTTGTAATTCAGGAGTTCAGGGTGGAAGAACACATGGTAGGACAAGCTGCCTCAGCTTTTAATAGTTAATCAGGGTAAATCATATTTTATTTCTAGAAACAAAAAACTGTGACATAATAAAAGCACAAAATTGCAATGCCAGATTGTTAAAGACGATTAAAGGCGAGAACAGCAGTTTAGATGTTTATCAGCCTCTTATTTGCAAAGCAGGGCAATAAAACTCCAGCCTCCCTCTCACTATGCTCATGGTTTGCAACCCTCACCTCCCCACGGAGTCAGACAATAAAAGGCAACTTTTATTACATTTCTGGTCAACATATTTCCGGTTTAGTAGAAATACAAGTTTGTTTTGCTAATTGTTCGATACAGACATGTATGGAACCAAATATCCCACCAACAGCTATGGCTGTTTTCTGACTAATTTTGAAGTTTATTTCATAATCCGTTCAGCCATTTTCTAGAAAATTATATATTAACCCAGCGCTATTTCTTATTGTTGCAGAAATGCATTGCAAGGTCATTTCAGTACCAAACTAATGTAAAACATAGTAAGCTTCTTGTACAGGGCCTCCTACCCTTTCCAACAAGGTATAATGTGTCATATTCAGGTTATGGACAGTTTAGGAATATTGCTGAGTTTGCATAGCTGCAATGAATATACAGACATGAGTAATTAAAGGATTTGCTATAGATTAATCTGTATTGTACTGGCGAACAGGGCTAGCATGGCTCTGGCTAACCTAATTTTGAAATAAATGTGATGTCCATTTAAAATGTGATGCAGGTTCGTTTGAAAGCATTAGGGTGAGTCATCCTTTTTGGAGGGCGTTTTGGACACTTCGGGCATGCTTTAAAAAAACATACTCACATACAATATTTTCTTTACATTTTCAATAAAAAAAACAGTTTTAAAAGAAAAATAAGCTTTTCTGATCATTCAAGTGTCTGGAGAAAAAGATATGTACATATATTTGGAGAGATTAGGGGACACTTGATGACACCTGGGTGCAGTTGTGGAATTTGAATGCCTGTCGATATTGTTACAAAATGTTGTACACAAGTTAAAACCAAGTTTGTCCACAAATATAAAGTAGGTCTGGGTTGGTCCTTGACTTAGAAATTGAGGTATTCAGTGCTAAACTATAAAACATTAATAATAGTAATGAAAATTTTGTATTTCATGTATCTTTTGTGTACACTGTATGTGCACGCTCTGACTTAAATTTGTTACGACCCAAATTAAAATGTTACAGGCCTCTTCTTTCTAACCTTTAAATTTAAGTGTTAATAGTCAATAGTTTCAGATATTAATTAATTATATTGGACAAAAATAGGCGGAGGGCAAAGTGAAAAGGCGTCAATAATATGATTACAGTGCTGTTCTGTTTTTTGAACTATCCAAAAAACAATGCTGGGGCCTTCACTCCTGAAGAGCCGCAGGGTGTGCTTTCTTTTGTTATTACTTAGCATTCAACTGATCAATTAAACCACTTAATTTGTTTAAAACAGTTCAAATGTGGTTCAAATCCGGAGTATCCCAGTACCAACTGTGGCTGGTAGCTCCACGGGGCAAAATGCAAGTTGTGTTTACATTTCCCTAGGAGGTTTCAATCCATTAGGGCACTGATCTCAAACTTGAGAACAGGCCATTCAGACCAGCAATGCTGACCTTATCCTACCACTAAAGTGTACTTACTGCTTAGTTTGCCTAACAGCTAAATGGTATCTAGCGCCGTATAAAGCCTGGTCTTGAAAACCCCCAGTATTTCTGCCTCCACTACATATCCACTTTTGGATTCTGTTTAAATCTTCCTGGACTACAATAGATTTCAAACTGTTAGCTAAACCTTCTAGTTTTGTATCATCTGCAAATTTAACTGATGTACTTATAACTGCTCCCAAAGGTCCTTTTCTTTAGCACAGACACCCACGCATCGACTGATGTTCACGTCTGAAGTTTTATTGTTTTCTTTCGTCGGCAAACACCATGAAAAACGTGTGCGCCTTGTGACCAAACTCAAGGAGTAGTTACATTCACTTTCACACCCTCTCTTCTTTGCTCTTCGTTTCTCTTGCTTTTCATTTACAAAACAACCTTCCTTGTGCGGCTCCCAACAGTTCAAACATCTCTGTCGTTCTCGAATGTTTCGACCAATCCACAGTACTCCCAATTAACGCAACTGACTCACGTGACCACAGTATGCTGTCTATGCACAGGAACTTACACATTTGAACAGTAGGTGTCGCTACTACACAAGATCACAAGAAACCAAACCTTATATTTTCCAAACATTACAAACAAAATGATTGCACCAATCACAATAATCATTCAATTCTCTCCATATTACTCTGCACTTTAAATAATCAGAAAGTCAGGGGACAGCTACAGTACTTTAAATGTCCCTGTCAAGGTAATTTATATGAATGAGAAAGAGCAGTGGTCCCTGTTTTTAGGTCAGGTCAGGCTGAGTCTTTCACCTTATGACGAAGTCATTGGAGTCAATGAGGGCTCCGTAATCAGATCCCTTGAGGTTCCCAGAATTCCCGACTACAGCGCAAGTCCTGCAGCGATTGGGCCCTGAGTCGTTGTAATGTCCCTCCCCAGGGACAACCTTGAATAGTTTCTGCACCACAGCACTGTAGTTGGCATTTTTCTTAGTCTGTAGCCTCTGGGGACACAATAAAGACACACAAGAGTGTGTCAGGAGTCAGCTGCTCAAGAGTCAATCAACAAGAGCAACGGTAGCTATGGGAGCAGAATAAAGCCTTTCTTAGGTAGATGGCAGGTTATGCTGTATTTACATGGTTTTACTGCGATTACATTTGTCAACAGACCAAAACCAAAACACACACACCCACACACACACACATACACAGTTCAGTCAGAAGACTTCTGAAGAAACGATTACAATGCAAATGCAGTAACAGCATGTAATATAAGCAACAGCAGCATTGAAGCAACAGCATGCCAAAAAGAGCAATGCAGCAGAAAGAGCCAGGCAGCGCTATGGCTTTAGCATGCCAAATGAGCCAGCCAGAGCTATGGCTTTAGCGTGCCAAATGAGCCAGGCAGCGCTATGGCTTTAGCATGCAGAATGAGGCAGGCAGAGCTATGGTTTTAGCATGCAGAATGAGCCAGGCAGCGCTATGGCTTTAGCATGCAGAAAGAGCCAGGCAGAGCTATGGCTTTAGCATGCCAAATGAGCCAGGCAGTGCTATGGCTTTAGCGTGCAGACTGAGCCAGCAGGTCAGCTTTTGGATGATTTCCAGCATCATAGGTACTTTTTTGTGTGCGTGCTTACCTGCCACCATTGAAAGGTGTCGTCAGACAGCATGGCGTTCTTCTGTGACAAGAGCGGCGATATGGACGTGTTAAAGCGCTTCCTGAACCAGGGGTCTTCATCCTCAACAGAGATGCACTGGCGGCAGGCACACAGTGCCCTGGAAACGGGTTTGTCGGACCACCGAGAGACAAGTTGTGATAAGTATGATGACGTATTGCTGGAGCTAAATAAAACTATGGTAGTAGCACAGAAGCAGAACAGCACAATCAAAAGCTTTCTTCTCGGATTCTTGAGGTCCACCATTTTGTAAATGATATGTGTTTACAGACTGGAAAGTTGCAAAAAGGAGGGAGAGCTTCCTCAATGGAGGGTTTGACTTCAGACGAGGGTTTGAAAGGATTGTATCAGAAACAAAGTGCATGACCTATTCAGGCAGGGAATGTTATCCTTTCAGAACAGTTCTCAGATGCACTCAAAAGCTAGATGCATGCAGTTTACACTTTGGGGGTTTTCTGCATGGTAAACTGCAAGTACGAGAGGTACTGACAGTCGTAGATTAGTAAGTAACTGACGTCTGAATAGGAGGGAAAATGTGACGGTTTGAAGTGCAAGCTTGTGCTTCCTGTTAGAGGGAGGGGTCCTGCTTTCTTCTTTTTGACTGAATGAGGTGGTAAAGAGATGGTGAAGCTGCTCTCTGCTGGAAATCACCCACCTAGAAAGAAAACACAGGAGGACTGATTACACTCAACATATCTATGGTACATATCAGTAATGGGCCTGGAGCATTTCCCAACAGAGGGGATTGCTCTCCGTAGAATCCATTGGAACACATAAACAACTTAAATATTACCAGATTATTCAAAAAACTAAAATCCAACCTGAGACTGCTACACTTAAGGAAAATCTAATGTTTCTGCTTAAAAATCTGTCAAATGAACATGTACATGTAAGCTATTGTAAGTATTCACTGTTCTGCATGTAAATGAGCGGCTTAGCACAATAGACACATAGACAGCAAGGTTTATTTTGAGGGGACATAGTGCATTGAAGGTGAGTATAACAGTAGTAATTATCGATAAGTTTGGTTAATGTACAATCAATATTAATTTGTTCTGTATAAATCTATATCAATACATGTAGTCTGGTGCAACCAGGCACACACAAATAAAAAAATTAGTGTACTGTATAATACTGTGATCATATCGCGTACAGTTTATGTATATTACAAAACCAAATGTAGATACTTTGTATCTTATATTATTTGGTGTACCCCAAATATTACTTTGTCATAAAAGATGCCTTGGGTCCATACAATGCCCATACTACTTCTGATAAACTACCTACAAGGAGATAAAATAATAGGTAGATATTGCACATGATTATAGTTACATATTGCACATGGTTATAGTTAGATATTACACGTGATTATAGGTAGATATTGCACATGATTATAGCTACATATTGATTATAAGTTGATATTACATGTGATTATAGGTAGATATTGATTATAAGTTGATATTACACGTGATTATAGGTAGATATTGCACATGATTATAGTTACATATTACACGTGATTATAGGTAGATATTACACGTGATTATAGGTAGATATTGATTATAAGTTGATATTACACGCGATTATAGGTAGATACTGCACATGATGAGCCGCGGTGGCGCAACAGGCTAAGACGCAGCAGACTTGCGGTTGCAGTTTGCTGCAGTTGCACACCGGGGTTCGATTCTCGGTCCTGCCAAAAGCCAAGTTTGACCGGCTCACGTGGGGCAGCAATAATTGGTTCGCTGCTCCAGAGGGAGGGACTTGGCAGGGTTATTAGATCGCCGCACAATAAGCACCTCGGGCGCCTCGGAATCACGGCAACGGACACGAGACGAGACGGCTTGAAGAAGGCGTGTCGCTCTCATTCGGGCCGCCCAGGGATGGGGTACGGGCGGTACATCTAATACGACTACCTCCAATTGAATCAGACGAGGTACAATTGGCTACCAAATTGGGAGGAAAAGGGAAAAATCTGGAAAAATTTAAATAAAAAATAAAAAAAAGATATTGCACATGATTATAGGTTGGTATTGCAGTGACTATAGGGAGATATTGCACATGATAATGAGTTGATATTGCACGTGATTGCACTCTTTAGGTTCAATCTCCCACACCAGGCAGGTTAGAGGTTCCTCATTTTATGAGAGTTCTACAGTCCCCTCCAAAAATATTTGAATAGCAATTTCTTTGTTTTTGCTATACACTGAAGACAATTGAGTTTGAGGTCAAAAGATGTAGATGAGATGACAGATCTGAAATTCAGCCTTTATTTCCTGGTATTTTTGTCTAGATTTGTTAAACAACTAAGAACATCACCTTTTATATCAGACCACCCATTTGTGTTAGAAATGATAAACCAACATCAAGACCAGAGAGCTGTCTTTGGGAGAAAAGCAAGCCATTTTGAAGCTTAGAAAAGAGGGGAAATCCATTGCACAAGCATTGAGGATAGCTTGTACAACAACTTGGAATGACCTGAAAAAGAAAGAAACCACTGGTGTACTGAATGTTGGTGCGTTTTGCTTGTTGTTGCGCTTTTATTGAAAACATCAGCTAATCAGAGAAAATAGTGAATTACACCCACCAGTAATGGTGCTTCTGGCAAATCGACCCTGATTGAAAAGATATTAAAATAATGTAAATAAAACATGACATGCCAAAGAAGGCGTATTGCTAGGTGGCGTAGCCACAAACCATATCACAAACCATGTATAAAAATTATATATACAGTTGGATAATTTAGTTTGTAAGTTTTTAATGATATTAATGATGTTAGAGTGACATTTATTTACACACACTCAAATTTCAGCCATGTTATATTATTTTTCATTCATGAACTTAATTACCATACACGTGAAGATAATTTGGGACAGCCTGAAAATAAAAAGATTTAAAGAAGGAAAAAATTATATTCAAAATGTTTTACTTTATTTTGTTGCAGTAATATCTTATACTTGATAATCAGTATCATGCATGACATTTGAATCATCTTAACAAATAAGGCCCAAATGCTACACTGTGTCCCGGTACCCTGTCTCCTGCCAACTTCCTGGGTGGCCATCGCCACGCCCACTTCAATGAGTGAGTCACAGAATAAATGTCATGTGACCACGAGCAATTTATATACACGGTATTTGAGGTGAAAATGCTGAATGACAATGATTAGCAGGTCAAGGCGAAAAACCCAAAATACTTAATGCGCCCCAAATTCTGAAAGTGAATTCACCCTAATGTAGTGAATAGTAAACCAAGAAATACACGTAATTTGTGATGAACGAGTAGGCTACATTCAGTCTATCGACTAAAAGCGGTAATAGCATTCTTCTAAACCAGTGTTTTTTGTATAGAAAGGTGTAGGGTGTGTTGTAGATATTTAGAAGAAAAATGACAAATTGAACGCCATATCTGGGTTAAGGGAGCTGCATCTTCACTGGGCATTGTAAGATGGAAATGAGGGTTTTTAAGAACAGGCTGCATAGACCTATGTTTGATAATGGATTTGCGGCAAGATCCTGCAGTGCATAGCCTTATACGCGATTACGCGGATATATTGCAAAATACGACGTCTGCTGTCCAAATTCACTCTTTATTTAGTAAACTATACAAGGTGCATCTCAAAAAATTTGTATATCGTGGAAAAGTTTCTTTTTTTCTGTCATTTGTTTCAAAAAGTTAAACTTTCTTATATTCTAGATTCATTACACATAAAGTGAAATATTTCAAGCCTTTTTTTATTTTAATCTTGACGATTACGTCTTACAGCTCCAGTATCTGAAAATATTACAATATTACATGAGACCAGTCAAAAAAAAGATTTATAATACAGAAATGTCGATCTTCTGAAAAGTATGTTCATTTATGCTCTCAATACATGGTCGAGCAATCATGGGGAAAACTGCTGACGTGTTTAATAGCAGTTTCCACAGTCAGTGATGATTTGGGGTGCCATGTCATCTGCTGGTGTTGGTCCACTGTGTTTTATCAAGTCCAGAGTCAACGCAGCAGATTACCAGGAGATTTTAGAGCACTTCATGCATCCGTCTGCTGACAAGCTTTATGGAGATGCTGATTTCCTTTTCCAGCAGGACTTGGCATCTGCCCACAGTGCCAAATCTACTAGTAACTGGTTTGCTGACCATGGTATTACTGTGCTTGATTGACCTGAACCACATAGATAATCATCGAGATTCAAAATAATAAATAATTGAAATATTTCACTTTATGTGTAATGAATCTAGAATATGTGAAAGTTTCAATTAAATAACAGAAAAAAGTAACTTTTCCACGATATTCTAATTTTTTTTAGATAAACCTGTGTAGCGTATTAAATTGATATTCACAAAGTAGGGATTAGTAATAAGTGAATAGTGAGCCATTTCAGATACAGCCAATGGGTGCGTCCCATTATTCTGAAAATGCATACTTCACTCCACTTTGTCCCAAACGTTACGGTGCCCTGAGATGGAAGGGCTACGTATAAACACCGCTATAATTTCTACATGGGAACGCAAAGTGTATACAAAATACCCTTTAATAAAATCTGAAAATTTGCACTTTAATCACATGTTAATTGTGTGATTTCAAATCTAAAATTGTAGCAAATCAGAGGCAAAGAAATACATTCCGAGCCTTGATAGATATAACCCATCACATTACATTACATTACATTACATTACAAGGCATTTAGCAGACGCTCTTATCCAGAGCGACGTACAACGAAGAGCAAATCAAACACAAGTATGAGTGCTAAGAGGACCTGAGAGCCCAGTACAGTTCCGAGTCTTAGTGTAAACATACAGATACAATCGGAACCCTTGAAGAATAACCCGATGTACAAGGAGGGGTTTGGAGAGACGCTATTAAACGACTAATCCTGTTATATCGGCCTCCTCCTCGTTCTCCTTATATATAATAGTGTCAGAAGTAAAACTAAAAAAGAAATACTACAACAAAGTTAATCAAACCAGCGCCACCATTCATGTGAATAACTTACCTTGATGTCCGCTGCGGGAAAGGTGAAGTTACATTTCCATCGCCGATGAGGACTGAAAAAACAAAAGCATTTATGCACCTACACTACAGGTGCGTCCCAATAGACGGAAAGTGTACAGGCATACAGCACTCCTTTGCTCCACATTATTTCGCAGAAGTGGAGGAGTGGCCCTGGGGCAGTGGAGTAAAGGATGGTGGAGTGAAAGATTGTGGGACGCAGTCTAGCACTGAATGGGGGCGAGTCGCGCACATTAAACTATGAGAAGTTAACGAGCACACCTGCGGACGATGGCGTATGACAGGTGAACACAGCGATGCAGCTTACGCCGGCCGGCAAACGCAAATGATCGGCCGAAATGGATAAGCCGTTTATAAACGGTATAGAATTGCGTCAGGACTTGATAAGAAAAGGCGGGCCATATCAAGTTTGCGTTGGGAGGCGAAGCTGACGAAATTCTGTCAGGAAAAGGAAGGTGATTTTTTGAAAGGGCACGGTTCAACATGCGTGATGCTCACCACAGACAGTGGATAATATTAGCGGCACAGAGTCAGATGAATATGCATTTCTGGGTGACGTGTCAGCGCAAGGCAAAAGTGTATGGGCCCAAAAGGTAGAAATGAATGGGGAATATATTGAATTTAGTGGTCCATCCCCAGTGAGTCCACAGCAGCATGGAGCCCTGCACCCTGCTTTTAAAGTCCTGTACGGTCCAGGGGATACTGTCCTTAATGTTCAGGGATGTTTCACAGCTCAACTGCAGATTTCACAGCTCAAACACAGAGCGTCAGAGCAGGACATGCATGTGGTGTCAGGTCTTTCAAAGCCACTTCTGGGTTCACCATGCCACTGAGTCACTGCAGCTAATTCAGCGCACTCATGTGCAGAGGAGGCATCACTGAACCACCCCTTAAACTGGACTGCAGAGGAGAGTCACTAAACCACCCCTTAAACTGCACTGCAAAGGAGAATCACTAAACCACCCCTTAAACTGGACTGCAAAGGAGAGTCACTAAACCACCCCTTCTCTGCACTGCAAAGGAGAATCACTAAACCACCCCTTAAACTGGACTGCAAAGGAGAGTCACTAAACCACCCCTTCTCTGCACTGCAAAGGAGAATCACTAAACCACCCCTTAAACTGGACTGCAGAGGAGAGTCACTGAACCACCCCTTAAACTGGACTGCAGAGGAGAGTCACTGAACCACCCCTTAAACTGGACTGCAGAGGAGAGTCACTAAACCACCCCTGAAACTGGACTGCAGAGGAGAGTCACTAAACCACCCCTTAAACTGGACTGCAGAGGAGAGTCACTAAACCACCCCTTAAACTGGACTGCAGAGGAGAGTCAGTGAACCACCCCTTAAACTGGACTGCAGAGGAGAGTCACTAAACCACCCCTGAAACTGGACTCCAAAGGAGAGTCACTAAACCACCCCTTAAACTGGACTGCAGAGGAGAGTGACTGAACCACCCCTTAAACTGGACTGCAGAGGAGAGTCACTGAACCACCCCTTAAACTGGACTGCAGAGGAGAGTCACTAAACCACCCCTTCTCTGCACTGCAAAGGAGAATCTCTAAACCACCCCTTAAACTGGACTGCAGAGGAGGCGTCACTAAACCACCCCCTGAACTGGACTCCAAAGGAGAGAGACCAGAGAGGCCATAATCATATGCTGGGGCTTGTTTTCCTACCAACTGTGTTACTGTAAAAAAAGGAGAAAGGAATGTTACAAAAGGTTGTGTTGTTCTTCTTTGCTTAACAGGGGAGATGTCCTGGGATGGGTTCATTCCAGGAGCTGTGAGAGATGACTTTTGAGCAGGGTGTACGAGGAGGGGGTTGTAGAGATGCTATTAAACAGCAAGTCCTGTTATATCGACCTCCTCATCATTCTCCTTACTGTATATTGTATTGTACCAGACATCTAGATTCAGGACAGTTTTGTGAAGTGTGTTTGGTCAATCCAATGTGGTGCACTCGGGTGAACCCTTTTCATTTATGATGATTACATTACATTACATAAAATTATTGGCATTTGGCAGACGCTCTTATCCAGAGCGACGTACAGTTGATTAGACTAAGCAGGAGACAATCTGGAGCAATGCAGGATTAAGGGCCTTGCTCAAGGGCCCAATGGCTGTGCGGATCTTACTGTGGCTAGACCGCGATTAGAACCACTGACTTTGCATGTCCCAGTCATTTACCTTAACCACTCCGCTACAGGCCACCCTGATGACATCATGGAAATGTTCTTGTGTCAGGTCCATTGGTTCCTGAGCAGTTTATTGTGTGTGATGATAATGTGGAAATGTTCCTGCATGAGATCCATTGTTTCATTAGCAGTTTGGTGTTTGTTTTGCACTCCAAATCAAAGAAAACACGATCCGCCTACAATGTCAACACTACCAAACAGGACATCCTCAATTGACTTCCTGAAGTGTGCCAGCCTTCAGAACAAGGAACCGAAATGACAGATGTCCAAATCAATGTCTTTATTAACTTTGGGGCAGGTTAAGCAGGCGTAGGTCGACCGCAGGAAAACAAGTATATAGAAGACTAGACAGTTTGTAAACTATAATCCAGGCAGGGGTTCGGTTTCTAGTTCTGTCTGTTAGTTTATTCGTTTTTTTCTTGTAATTTATCATTTTTCATTATCATATCTGGTTTTCTGTTATCACCATTACTGTTCATTGCATTTCGTCTCCGCCGATGTTTTCGAGCCGTAGTCACTCCCCTGTCTGCGTGTCCCCCTCAATATTTAGAAGAGGTGAATTTGTCCCCCCAAAACATAATGAATGATAACCTCCTCCCCAGTACAGGTATAAATAACAGCACAGAGGGTCTAAACGCTTAGATATCTTTCTTGCCTATTTTACAATTATTTCATACACCCGCAGTTGCGATATGTCTACCGTTGCGGAAGCATGATAGTGTCATGAATCAAGTGTAAATAGCTATCACGCTTGTTTTACCTTCAGTGTTTCTGAATGAGAGTATATGCGGATGAAACGCTAACGTTATCTAGTTTATAACGTGTGCCTGAAGTTATCTGAGGTGCGTTCAGCAAACAGGCGAACGTTTGCAAACAATTAAAGTTTTTTCCGTTAGCATTCTGTTCGCTGTGTTTGCAAACGGTCTGAAAGATATGCGGCGAACAATGAGGAAGCTGGATTGAGGTAAATGTGAAGATAAATTGATGCAGAAGAGGAGTAAATTGGTTCATAAAAATTCACCAGAATGCAGGAAATTAAGTGAGAGATGCTCAAAATTTCCTGGGGGAGAACACCCAATGTTGAAATGAAACCTATGCCCTTGAGTACTAATATACTATATTAACACACTTACTGTCTGTCTAACTAATAAACTAACAGTCACTTATTTTGGGTATTTAGATTTATACACTTACTATAACTTACAAACAATTATCTCCCATTTCTAGTCTGCTCTGTAACTCCGCCTCTCTGTTCTATCACTATGTAATGTCCACGTTCTAATCCGGAGCCGAATGTCTTTCATGTGGGTCTGTGGGCATCCAGTCCACGTTTTCGTTTCCTCTTTGTTATTATATCAGTACCCTATTATGTTCTCCGCATGTTGTCCATTTGTTTAGCCCACCTCACTCCCGTGCCCCGCCTAGTTTGGTCTGGTCTTGGTATTTAAACCCCTGTCTCTGCATTGTTCTTTGTCTGAACGTTGATCAATATCGGGTTGCCAATTCATAGTAAGCCTGCCTATTTGAGATTCAAGAACGACACGAGTTTGCCTTATCCTTCTGTTTTTTTTTGCTTGTTTGATTATTTGATTATTCGTTTTGGCCCTTTTTGTACTCCAGCTTGTGACTCTCAGATTATAGGCCCCTGCTTTGTTTTTTGACCATTATTTTGCATCTCGATTCTGCCATTGTTTGAACTCTGTTTACCTGGCTTGATTCTGGGATTGTTTGAACTCTGTTTACCTGGCTTGATCCTGGACTGATTAAAGAACAACATTTTTGCATACTCCCTGGTCTGTGTCTGGGTCCTCTGAACGGTACCTCACACATAAAATTAAAGAAAACCAAAACGTAGTCGTGGTCACAGGCAGAAGGTCGATAACAGTAAGGCAGTCCAAACAGGCAGATAAACAGAAACAAAATCTGGGATGTGAGATATAGCTCAAGTCTGGAGACATGGAACACTGGATGGAGTCAGGCCCTATGCCTGGAAGGTGGGGGGTGTGATGGGAGACGGAGTCAGGCATTGAGAAGGTGGGGGGTGTGATGGGAGACGGAGTCAGGCATTGAGAAGGTGGGGGGTGTGATGGGAGATGGAGTCAGGCATTGAGAAGGTGGGGGGTGTGATGGGAGATGGAGTCAGGCATTGAGAAGGTGGGGGGTGTGATGGGAGATGGAGTCAGGCATTGAGAAGGTGGGGGGTGTGATGGGAGATGGAGTCAGGCATTGAGAAGGTGGGGGGTGTGATGGGAGATGGAGTCAGGCATTGAGAAGGTGGGGGGTGTGATGGGAGATGGAGTCAGGCATTGAGAAGGTGGGGGGTGTGATGGGAGATGGAGTCAGGCATTGAGAAGGTGGGGGGTGTGATGGGAGATGGAGTCAGGCATTGAGAAGGTGGGGGGTGTGATGGGAGATGGAGTCAGGCATTGAGAAGGTGGGGGGTGTGATGGGAGATGGAGTCAGGCATTGAGAAGGTGGGGGGTGTGATGGGAGATGGAGTCAGGCATTGAGAAGGTGGGGGGTGTGATGGGAGATGGAGTCAGGCATTGAGAAGGTGGGGGGTGTGATGGGAGATGGAGTCAGGCATTGAGAAGGTGGGGGGTGTGATGGGAGATGGAGTCAGGCATTGAGAAGGTGGGGGGTGTGATGGGAGATGGAGTCAGGCATTGAGAAGGTGGGGGGTGTGATGGGAGATGGAGTCAGGCATTGAGAAGGTGGGGGGTGTGATGGGAGATGGAGTCAGGCATTGAGAAGGTGGGGGGTGTGATGGGAGATGGAGTCAGGCATTGAGAAGGTGGGGGGTGTGATGGGAGATGGAGTCAGGCATTGAGAAGGTGGGGGGTGTGATGGGAGATGGAGTCAGGCATTGAGAAGGTGGGGGGTGTGATGGGAGATGGAGTCAGGCATTGAGAAGGTGGGGGGTGTGATGGGAGATGGAGTCAGGCATTGAGAAGGTGGGGGGTGTGATGGGAGATGGAGTCAGGCATTGAGAAGGTGGGGGGTGTGATGGGAGATGGAGTCAGGCATTGAGAAGGTGGGGGGTGTGATGGGAGATGGAGTCAGGCATTGAGAAGGTGGGGGGTGTGATGGGAGATGGAGTCAGGCATTGAGAAGGTGGGGGGTGTGATGGGAGATGGAGTCAGGCATTGAGAAGGTGGGGGGTGTGATGGGAGATGGAGTCAGGCATTGAGAAGGTGGGGGGTGTGATGGGAGATGGAGTCAGGCATTGAGAAGGTGGGGGGTGTGATGGGAGATGGAGTCAGGCATTGAGAAGGTGGGGGGTGTGATGGGAGATGGAGTCAGGCATTGAGAAGGTGGGGGGTGTGATGGGAGATGGAGTCAGGCATTGAGAAGGTGGGGGGTGTGATGGGAGATGGAGTCAGGCATTGAGAAGGTGGGGGGTGTGATGGGAGATGGAGTCAGGCATTGAGAAGGTGGGGGGTGTGATGGGAGATGGAGTCAGGCATTGAGAAGGTGGGGGGTGTGATGGGAGATGGAGTCAGGCATTGAGAAGGTGGGGGGTGTGATGGGAGATGGAGTCAGGCATTGAGAAGGTGGGGGGTGTGATGGGAGATGGAGTCAGGCATTGAGAAGGTGGGGGGTGTGATGGGAGATGGAGTCAGGCATTGAGAAGGTGGGGGGTGTGATGGGAGATGGAGTCAGGCATTGAGAAGGTGGGGGGTGTGATGGGAGATGGAGTCAGGCATTGAGAAGGTGGGGGGTGTGATGGGAGATGGAGTCAGGCATTGAGAAGGTGGGGGGTGTGATGGGAGATGGAGTCAGGCATTGAGAAGGTGGGGGGTGTGATGGGAGATGGAGTCAGGCATTGAGAAGGTGGGGGGTGTGATGGGAGATGGAGTCAGGCATTGAGAAGGTGGGGGGTGTGATGGGAGATGGAGTCAGGCATTGAGAAGGTGGGGGGTGTGATGGGAGATGGAGTCAGGCATTGAGAAGGTGGGGGGTGTGATGGGAGACGGAGTCAGGCATTGAGAAGGTGGGGGGTGTGATGGGAGATGGAGTCAGGCATTGAGAAGGTGGGGGGTGTGATGGGAGATGGAGTCAGGCATTGAGAAGGTGGGGGGTGTGATGGGAGATGGAGTCAGGCATTGAGAAGGTGGGGGGTGTGATGGGAGATGGAGTCAGGCATTGAGAAGGTGGGGGGTGTGATGGGAGATGGAGTCAGGCATTGAGAAGGTGGGGGGTGTGATGGGAGATGGAGTCAGGACATGGCGGCCCCGAGGAGCAATGATGTGCATCCTCCACCCAGGGGAGCGAGGCCTCCCAGGAGGGCAGGGATTTCTCCACCAGGCAGTGCAGTGTCTTTGCCGGCTCCTGGCTCGTCCGCTCAGTCTGGCCGGCGGTCTGGGGGTGAAAGCTAGACAGCAGCTGGGTCTTGGCCTCCAGAGCGGACAGCATGACCTCTAAAAGCGACTGGAGAACTGAGGGCCACGGCCCCTGGTCACCTCCAGGGGCAGGCCGTGCAGACGGAAGGCGTGGAGGAACAGGAGCTCCGCTGTCTCTTTCCAGGAGGGTAGTTTGGGGAGAGCAAACAAAGTGAACAAACTTCAAAAACTGGTCCACCATGATGAGGACCACGGACGCCTTGGTTTTGCCACAATGGCTTTTTATGTTTTTTTATGTTTTGGTCGAAGCTTTCTCTGTCAGAGAAACTTTGCTGGGCCTGAAAAACTCAAATTAGCATTTCCCTAAAACTTTTTCCCTCCGTCTTGCGACCACAAACTTGCCAACTATTAATGGATGGGGAAATAATTCAGTACATCTTGTTTCAAAATGCATAAAATAAAGGTATATTTTAATGACAATCAAAATGGCAGAGATGCAGGTTGCTTAGCTTTGCAGTGGCATAGCTTTGTCAGATAGGCAAATGAGGGATTGTAACAGACATTTAAACCAGGAGTGCCCAAATTTTTGCACCCCACTGTAAAAATACTTGGAAATAAAAACTGAAATTCGGATACGAATCTCATGTACAGCTTCTGACCTCAAACCCAATTGTCTTCAGTGTATAATTGGCCTTGCTGTTCCAATCATTTTGGAGGGGACTGCATAAACACAACAAAACCAATGGTCACCATTTTAAATAAATTGTTACATTTGTGGTGTTAAATATGTCAAATATGTCAAATATGTCACGGTCACATTTTGTAGTATTTCAGGCCTTATTAAATCACACTTGCTTTATATAATGTGGTGTAAAGCATAGCCCCAGTTCTAAAGCCATTGAGACTGCGTGTAATGGCTATTTTCTAGCCATCCATTAAATTACATTAATCAACCTGTAATATGCTTATATCCTGTGATATTATATATATCTTTGTTGAGTTCAATAAAAAAGTGTTTTTATTTACAGATATTATTTTCTCAGAATCTTGCAATATATTTGGAGGCCCCACAAACTAAAACTGTCTACTCTTTACTTTATTGCTCAGGAAGCGTAATTGTTCAACACATGAACACGTTTTATTTTACGGTAACATAATTCCCTAAATTAACGAGACACTCACATATACAATTATGTGCTACAGCACTTAGCCAATTTACAGTAAAAAGTTTGTTCGCCAACCCGGACGGAACAATATTCTCAGTGTTGTATAGCGCATTATCAATGTTTCTGCATGTTCACACTTCAGATTACATTCTTTGTTAAATTGCCCTTGTGTGGCATTCAACACACAAACATTAATTTGAAGGGAAGAACAATCAACCACAGAGTTTGGTCTATATTCTGGTGAACTATATTCGAGTCTCATCCTAAAACATAGACGTTCAACAAGATCTTGTTTTCTTTTTATTATTATTTCATTCATTTTTTAATCACAAACATTTATGTTCTTGAATTTCTTCTTTTCTTTTTTTCAGTTTTAAGTAAGCTCTTGAAGTGGCCGCCTTAATTAACTGATGACGTCAGTTTTTACTTCAGGATAATGCTAATCAAGCTAATAGCAATTGCCGTTACATTGTTCAAAATAACTAGACACATTTATTATAACGGAACAATATGCACATGTCCATACAGGATACGAATAGTCACTGCATCGGCGTCTGTGATATTAATTGATATAGACCACTTACTTACTTACTTACACATTAGGAATTTAATTGATAAGGCACTTCACATACAGAGACATAGCCCTCACAGTTATTCACCGTGTGTACACCGGTCATACAGGCAAAATTATATATCTATTTAAAACTAAAAATGTCCCAATTTATTGATAGAACTTCATGATGTCATTTATCATTCATTCATTATCCTAACCCGCTTATCCTGAACAGGGTCGCAGGGGGGCTGGAGCCTATCCCAGCATACATTGGGCGAAAGGTAGGAATACACCCTGGACAGGTCGCCAGTCCATCACAGGGCACACACACCATTCACTCACACACACACTCATACCTACAGGCAATTTAGACTCTCCAATCAGCCCAAACTGCATGTCTTCGGACTGTGGGAGGAAACCAGAGTACCCGGAGGAAACCCACGCAAACTCCACACAGAGAGGCCCCGGCTGAAGGGGATTCAGAACCCAGGACTTCCTTGCTGTGAGGCGGCAGTGCTACCCACTGCAACATCCATGCCGCCATGATTTCATTTACTTGATTAAATTATTCCCTCAAAACAGAGCATGTTATAGATGAGCTGAAGTCAAAATGTACTTTTTCCCCTATTTAGTCAAACAAACACATGTTAAAGTATTCCAAACATTTTTATAAGACTGTTATACTTGTTTTCATTTTTTTTTTTTCATCCACTTCTCTGATTTCACATCATTGTGGACCAGAGGGCGTGTATGTTGGTCAAAAATCTGTCAATTCTCCATTCCCCTCCAATCAGCATCCTTATCACCCAGCAGTGTGGTCCTCATTTCACATCGGTCAATTTGACTCCCTGCCCTTCTAAAATTACCCATTTATACGTCATATTTCGGTTAACTTGTGTATATGTCATATCTAGTTTTACTTTATATATGTCATATCTATAAATGGTAAATGGTTGGCATTTACATAGCGCCTTTATCCAAAGCGCTGTACAATTGATGCTTCTCCATTCACCCATTCATACACACACTCACACACAGACGGTGATTGGCTGCCATGCAAGGGACTTGCTCAGGGACACTTCGACACAGCCCGGGCGGGGGATCGAACGGGCAACCCTCCGACTGCCAGACTCTTACTGCCTGAGCCATGTCTAGTTTAACTCGTGTGTATGTCATATCTAGTTTTACTTGTGTATATGTCATATATAGTTTTACTTGTTTATATGTCATATATAGTTTTACTTGTTTATATGTCATATCTAGTTTTACTTGTTTATATGTCATATCTAGTTTTACTTGTTTATATGTCATATCTAGTTTTTCTTGTTTATATGTCATATATAGTTTTACTTGTTTATATGTCATGTATAGTTTTACTTGTTTATATGTCATATCTAGTTTTACTTGTTTATATGTCATATCTAGTTTTACTTGTTTATATGTCATATCTAGTTTTACTTGTTTATATGTCATATATAGTTTTACTGGAAGCCAGTGCTGCTCTAACTTCAGCCTTTAAGGACGTTCGGCAGTCCTGTTCATTTCACAGCCCTCATCTCCCTTCAAACAACTTCAATTTTTTTCACAGGCCAGAAGCTTCATGACCATGGACTCATAGTCTCCAGCATGCATTGGCTTTGTACGTTTAAATTTGTTTTTCTCCCAGTAATGCTGCCAGGTTCCATCTTTGGATGCTCCAAATCCAAAAACATTCACCTGAGACCAAGAGGACGCAGATGGACAGTTTGATGTTAAATTGAGTAGATTTCATAGAGTCCAGTTGTTGGTAATGACTGTATTATCATCAACAATATCATTATGATTGTATATCCTACACCAGTGAGCACTTTATTATGTATTTTTAGACATATTTTTTGGACTTATTAAGTCTCCTGCTGCTGTAGCCTATCCACTTAGTGGTTTGATGCTTTGTGTGTTCAGAGACGCTCTTCTGCATACCACTGTTGCAATGTGTGGTTATATGTGTTACTGTCACCTTCCTGTCAGCTTTGACCGGTCTGGCCCTTCTCCTCTGATCTCTCTCATTAACAAGGCATTCCTGTCTGCAGAACTGCTGCCCACTGGATTTCTTTTGTTTTTTGCACCATTCTCTGCAAACTCTAAAGGCTGCTGTGCATGAGAGATACTCAAACCACCCTGTCTGTCACCAACAATCATTCCACAGTCAATCATTCTTAGATCACATTTCTGCATCATTCTGAAATTTGATCTGAAAAACAGCTGAACCACTTGACCATGTCTGCATGATTTTATGCATTTAGTTGCTGCCACATGATTGGCTGATTAAATATTTGCATTAAGAAGCTGGTGTACCGGTCTACCTAATAAAGTGCTCACTGAGTGTATGTGCATGGGTGTGGAACTGGAACTTGATTTTGTGTGTGTGTTTTTAAAAGAAATGAAAAGACGAGAACACAGATGCATACAAATGTCCATCATGGCATCTTATTTCCCACTACTGCACCTAAAACTTGTTAAACATGAATAAATAAATTACTGAAATGAAAAGCAAAACCAGGAGAGGAGGAAACAAAGGGAAGTTGGAGAAGCTTAGGGTTCTGAGTGAGGGGAATAGTGTTGGGAGAAGAGGCAGGTTTTTAGGGTACTGAGGGTAACAGTGTTGGGAGAAGAGGCAGGTTTATAGGGTACTGAGTGAGGGGAATCGTTTTGGGAGAAGAGGCAGGTTTTTAGGGTACTGAGGGTAACAGTGTTGGGAGAAGAGGCAGGTTTTTAGGGTACTGAGTGAGGAGAACAGTGTTGGGAGAAGAGGCAGGTTTTTAGGGTACTGAGGGTAACAGTGTTGGGAGAAGAGGCAGGTTTTTAGGGTACTGAGGGTAACAGTGTTGGGAGAAGAGGCAGGTTTTTAGGGTACTGAGGGTAACAGTGTTGGGAGAAAAGGCAGGTTTTTAGGGTACTGAGGGTAACAGTGTTGGGAGAAGAGGCAGGTTTTTAGGGTACTGAGGGTAACAGTGTTGGGAGAAGAGGCAGGTTTTTAGGGTACTGAGGGTAACAGTGTTGGGAGAAGAGGCAGGTTTTTAGGGTACTGAGGGTAACAGTGTTGGGAGAAGAGGCAGGTTTTTAGGGTACTGAGGGTAACAGTGTTGGGAGAAGAGGCAGGTTTTTAGGGTACTGAGGGTAACAGTGTTGGGAGAAGAGGCAGGTTTTTAGGGTCCTGAGGGTAACAGTGTTGGGAGAAGAGGCAGGTTTTTAGGGTACTGAGGGTAACAGCGTTGGGAGAAGAGGCAGGTTTTTAGGGTACTGAGGGTAACAGTGTTGGGAGAAGAGGCAGGTTTTTAAGGTACTGAGTGAGGGGAATAGTGTTGGGAGAAGAGGCAGGTTTTTAGGGTACTGAGTGAGGGGAATAGTGTTGGGAGAAGAGGCAGGTTTTTAGGGTACTGAGTGAGGGGAATAGTGTTGGGAGAAGAGGCAGGTTTTTAGGGTACTGAGTGAGGGTAACAGTGTTGGGAGAAGAGGCAGGTTTTTAGGGTACTGAGTGAGGGGAATAGTGTTGGGAGAAGAGGCAGGTTTTTAGGGTACTGAGTGAGGGGAATAGTGTTGGGAGAAGAGGCAGGTTTTTAGGGTACTGAGGGTAACAGTGTTGGGAGAAGAGGCAGGTTTTTAAGGTACTGAGTGAGGGAATAGAATTAGGAGAAGAGCCAGGTTTTGGGGGGCCACCAGAGTCCAGTGGGGAGGAGTGACTCAGTGAGGTAGGAGGGAGCCAAACCTTTTAGTGCTCTTTAGGGGGTGAGAAGGATTTAGTAATGAATATGTCAGGTGATGGGGAAGCAGTGCAGCTGACTGAGGGTGGGGGTGATGTGATTTCTTGGTATGTGTGAATATTCTGGCAGCAGAGTTTTGTATATATTACAGTTTATGGAGAGATTTATCCAGGAGATCACAGAAAAGGGCATTGCAGTAACGCGGACAGGGTTTGAGCGTCTTTGAGGGAAAGGGATGGGCAGTTGTGCAATGTTACAGAGATGGGAAAATGTAGTCTTCGTGATGGAGGTGATGCACTTTGCTTTTTCTTTTTTTCTTGGGTAAATTGGATAAAGCCAGTTTGTTTATTAGATAGTTTGTTAAAATGTGTAATATGTGCTTACCTCATCACATACGTGGATGGCGAACATCAAGGTTGAGAAGCCGGTGGAGGGATATTTCCCATGGCGTTCAAGCCAAACATCATAGACGTACTTTAAGAACGTGGGGTTGTATATTAACACCTGTGTTAAAATAAATCATAAAAGTCACAGAATGAGCACAAGAGACATACTACATGTGATATTTGTATATTCACACACTTGTACATACACACACACACACACACACACACACAGACACACACAAAAGCATTTTGGAACAAAGTGCGACACAAGACTCTTTCACCTTATTCTTGTCTGCATTAATCTTGGCCATCACCGGCATCCGGGTGCTGTTGAAAACAGAGAGATGTCAATAGCCTGCTGGGTGGCACTTAGTCCAATGACGATCCACAAGATCACAGAGTCCACTAGTACCCCAGGGCAGGACACTTGGAGCATCCATGGCAGCACTGAACCAAGAGCTGATAAAGGAGCCCTTTTTCCCTTTCTTTGTGCATAACTGTCTGTCTAGCTAATTTTAGCCCTCACCCGAACATTAAATGCAAAGCGTAATGATGAAAATGATGTTGCTTCTTTTTCATCCGAAAACAAAGTGAGTGAGCACTACAGCAGCTTCTGACAAGGGCTCCTGTTTCTCAGAGCTGCATTCAGCTTCTTAGATCAATGTTCAAACACAAATGCATTCCCAATGTAGCCCATGGCCACCTACCGTTTCACAGTGCCTGTGGTCAGAGCACTAGTGATCCACTCCAGATCCAAAGTCTTGAATGGTATCAGCAGCAGGCTCGTGTCCTTTTGCAGGTTTGTGGCACTTTCTGGGTACATGACACGATGGGTGGTTCTGTTCCCTACGTCCTTTTCATAGCCCAAAATGGGAGCTTTGTTCATTCTGCAGAGACAATATGTATCGCTCTTAGAGAACTGACTGCTATGTAAACTAGTCTTGACATTGATTTTAGACAATGCAATCATGATAGCTGCATTTTTGTGGCCCAAGTTTACCATACAACCAAGAAACATCATTATGGTTTCTGTAACGTGATGTGAGACTATACTATTGCCACAGAAAATACACTAACTGGTATTCAATTAACATTTCTATTGACTTAATAAATGCAAGCTTTGTAATTCAGGAGTTGGAAGAACACATGGTAGGACATTCTGGCTCAGCTTTTAATAGTTAATCAGGGTTAATCATATCCACTTTGCCCCCTTGTAGCTCAGTCGTTGATGTCCCAAATTATTGTTGCATTCATATTTATAGAAACAAAATACTGTGAAAAAATGAAAGCACAAAACTGCAATGCCAGATTGTTAAAGACGATTAAAAGTGAGAACAGCAGTTTAGATGTTTATCAGCCTCTTATTTGCAAAGCAGGGCAATAAAACTAGAACAGGCCATTCAGACCAGCAATGCTGACCTTATCCTACCACTAAAGTGTACCTACTGCTTAGTTTGCCTAACAGCTAAATGGTATCTAGCACCATATCAAGCCTGGTCTTGAAAACCCCCAGTATTTCTGCCTCCACTACATATCCACTTTTGGATTCTGTTTAAATCTTCCTGGATTACAATAGATTCCAAACTGTTAGCTAAACCTTCTAGTTTTGTATCATCTGCAAATTTAACTGACGTACTTTAAATGTCCCTGTCAAGGTAATTTATATGAATGAGGAAGAGCAGTGGTCCCAGCACCGATCCTTGTGGGACTCCACTTCCCACAATACCTCAGCCTGACCTGTTTTTAGGTCAGCTCAGGCTGAGTCTGTCACCTTATGATGAAGTCATTGGAGTCAATGAGGGCTCCGTAATCAGATCCCTTGAGGTTCCCAGAATTCCCTACTACAGCGCAAGTCCTGCAGCGATTGGGCCCTGAGTCGTTATAATGTCCCTCCCCAGGGACGACCTGGAATAGTTTCTGCACCACAGCACTGTAGTTGGCATTTTGCTTAGTCTGTAGCCTCTGGGGACACAATAAAGACACACAAGAGTGACTCTCAGCTGCTCAAGAGTCAATCAACAAGAGCAACGGTAGCTATGGGAGCAGAATAAAGCTTTTCTTAGACAGATGGCAGGTTATGCTGTATTTACATGGTTTTTCTCCAATTACATTTGTCAACAGACCAAAACCAAAACACACACACCCACACACACACACATACACAGTTCAGTCAGAAGACTCATAATAAATGACTCCCTGTTGTAAGCCAGCCAAAACAGGGAGTGACTACCCCCCCCACCCATGGGGGTCTTTAGAAGCTCACAGTTGGATGCTGGGGTGGTGGTGGGAGAGCAACAAACTTCTGAAGACACGATTGCAATGCAAATGCAGTAACAAGCATGTAATACAAGCAACAGCAGCAGTGAAACAACAGCATGCCAAAAAGAGCAATGCAGCAGAATGAGCCAGGCAGCGCTATGGCTTTAGCATGCAGAATGAGCCAGGCAGTGCTATGGCTTTAGCATGCAGAATGAGGCAGGCAGCGCTATGGCTTTAGCATGCAGAATGAGCCAGGCAGCACTATGGCTTTAGCATGCAGAATGAGCCAGGCAGTGCTATGGCTTTAGCATGCAGAATGAGCCAGGCAGTGCTATGGCTTTAGCGTGCAGAATGAGCCAGGCAGTGCTATGGCTTTAGCATGCAGAATGAGCCAGGCAGCGCTATGGCTTTAGCATGCAGAAAGAGCCAGGCAGCGCTATGGCTTTAGCATGCAGAAAGAGCCAGGCAGTGCTATGGCTTTAGCATGCAGAATGAGCCAGGCAGCGCTATGGCTTTAGCGTGCAGAATGAGCCAGGCAGTGCTATGGCTTTAGCATGCAGAATGAGCCAGGCAGCGCTATGGCTTTAGCATGCAGAAAGAGCCAGGCAGCGCTATGGCTTTAGCATGCAGAATGAGCCAGGCAGCGCTATGGCTTTAGCATGCAGAATGAGCCAGGCAGTGCTATGGCTTTAGCGTGCAGAATGAGGCAGGCAGCGCTATGGCTTTAGCATGCAGAATGAGCCAGGCAGCGCTATGGCCTTAGCATGCAGAATGAGCCAGGCAGTGCTATGGCTTTAGCGTGCAGAATGAGCCAGGCAGTGCTATGGCTTTAGCGTGCAGAATGAGCCAGCAGGTCAGCTTTTGGATGATTTCCAGCATCATAGGTACTTTTTTGTGTGCGTGCTTACCTGCCACCATTTAAAGGTGTCGTCAGACAGCATGGCGTTCTTCTGTGACAAGAGTGGCGATATGGACGTGTTAAAGCGCTTCATGAACCAGGGGTCTTCATCCTTAACAGAGATGCACTGGCGGCAGGCACACAGTGCCCTGGAAACGGGTTTGTCGGACCACCGAGAGACAAGTTGTGATAAGTATGATGACGTATTGCTGGAGCTAAATAAAACTATGGTAGTAGCACAGAAGCAGAACAGCACAATCAAAAGCTTTCTTCTCGGATTCTTGAGGTCCACCATTTTGTAAATGATATGTGTTTACAGACTGGAAAGTTGCAAAAAGGAGGGAGAGCTTCCTCAATGGAGGGTTTGACTTCAGACGAGGGTTTGACTTCAGACGAGGGTTTGAAAGGATTGTATCAGAAACAAAGTGCATGACCTATTCAGGCAGGGAATGTTATCCTTTCAGAACAGTTCTCAGATGCACTCAAAAGCTAGATGCATGCAGTTTACACTTTGGGGGTTTTCTGCATAGTAAACTGCAAGTACGAGAGGTACTGACAGTCGTAGATTAGTAAGTAACTGACGTCTGAATAGGAGGGAAAATGTGACGGTTTGAAGTGCAAGCTTGTGCTTCCTGTTAGAGGGAGGGGTCCTGCTTTCTTCTTTTTGACTGAATGAGGTGGTAAAGAGATGGTGAAGCTGCTCTCTGCTGGAAATCACCCACCTAGAAAGAAAACAAAGGAGGACTGATTACACTCAACATATCTATGGTACATATCAGTAATGGGCCTGGAGCATTTCCCAACAGAGGGGATTGCTCTCCGTAGAATCCATTGGAACACATAAACAACTTAAATATTACCAGATTATTCAAAAAACTAAAATCCAACCTGAGACTGCTACACTTAAGGAAAATCTAATGTTTCTGCTTAAAAATCTGTCAAATGAACATGTACATGTAAGCTATTGTAAGTATTCACTGTTCTGCATGTAAATGAGAGGCTTAGCACAATAGACACATAGACAGCAAGGTTTATTTTGAGGGGACATAGTGCATTGAAGGTGAGTATAACAGTAGTAATTATCGATAAGTTTGGTTAATGTACAATCAATATTAATTTGTTCTGTATAAATCTATATCAATACATGTAGTCTGGTGCAACCAGGCACACACAAATAAAAAAATTAGTGTACTGTATAATACTGTGATCATATCGCGTACAGTTTATGTATATTACAAAACCAAATGTAGATACTTTGTATCTTATATTATTTGGTGTACCCCAAATATTACTTTGTCATAAAAGATGCCTTGGGTCCATACAATGCCCATACTACTTCTGATAAACTACCTACAAGGAGATAAAATAATAGGTAGATATTGCACATGATTATAGTTACATATTGCACATGATTATAAGTTGATATTGCAGTGATTAGAGGTAGATATTGTACATGATTATAAGTAGACATTGCACATGGTTATAGTTAGATATTACACGTGATTATAGGTAGATATTGCACATGATTATAGTTAGATATTACACGTGATTATAAGTAGACATTGCACATGGTTATAGTTAGATATTACACGTGATTATAGGTAGATATTGCACATGATTATAGTTAGATATTACACGTGATTATAGGTAGATATTACACGTGATTATAGGCAGATATTGATTATAAGTTGATATTACACGTGATTATAAGTTGATATTGCACATTATTATAGTTACATATTGCACATGATTATAGGTAGATATTACACGTGATTATAGGTAGATATTACACATGATTATAGCTACATATTGATTATAAGTTGATATTACACGTGATTATAGGTAGATACTGCACATGATGAGCCGCGGTGGCGTAACAGGCTAAGACGCAGCAGACTTGCGGTTGCAGTTTGCTGCAGTTGCACACCGGGGTTCGATTCTCGGTCCTGCCAAAAGCCAAGTTTGGCCGGCTCACGTGGGGCAGCAATAATTGGCTCGCTGCTCCAGAGGGAGGGACTTGGCAGGGTTATTAGATCGCCGCACAATAAGCACCTCGGGCGCCTCGGAATCACGGCAACGGGCACGAGACGAGACGGCTTGAAGAAGGCGTGTCGCTCTCATTCGGGCCGCCCAGGGATGGGGTACGGGCGGTACATCTAATACGACTACCTCCAATTGAATCAGACGAGGTACAATTGGCTACCAAATTGGGAGAAAAAGGGAAAAATCTGGAAAAAAAATAAAAAAAAGATATTGCACATGATTATAGGGAGATATTGCACATGATTATAGGGAGATATTGCACATGATAATGAGTTGATATTGCACGTGATTATAGGTTGATATTGCACGTGATTGCACTCTTTAGGTTCAATCTCCCACACCAGGCAGGTTAGAGGTTCCTCATTTTATGAGAGTTCTACAGTCCCCTCCAAAAATATTTGAATAGCAATTTCTTTGTTTTTGCTATACACTGAAGACAATTGAGTTTGAGGTCAAAAGATGTAGATGAGATGACAGATCTGAAATTCAGCCTTTATTTCCTGGTATTTTTGTCTAGATTTGTTAAACAACTAAGAACATCACCTTTTATATCAGACCACCCATTTGTGTTAGAAATGATAAACCAACATCAAGACCAGAGAGCTGTCTTTGGGAGAAAGGCAAGCTATAAGAGGGGAAATCCATTGCACAAGCATTGAGGATAGCTTGTACAACAACTTGGAATGACCTGAAAAAGAAAGAAACCACTGGTGTACTGAGTGTTGGTGCGTTTTGCTTGTTGTTGCGCTTTTATTGAAAACATCAGCTAATCAGAGAAAATAGTGAATTACACCCACCAGTAATGGTGCTTCTGGCAAATCGACCCTGATTGAAAAGATATTAAAATAATGTAAATAAAACATGACATGCCAAAGAAGGCGTATTGCTAGGTGGCGTAGCCACAAACCATATCACAAACCATGTATAAAAATTATATATACAGTTGGATAATTTAGTTTGTAAGTTTTTAATGATATTAATGATGTTAGAGTGACATTTATTTACACACACTCAAATTTCAGCCATGTTATATTATTTTTCATTCATGAACTTAATTACCATACACGTGAAGATAATTTGGGACAGCCTGAAAATAAAAAGATTTAAAGAAGGAAAAAATTATATTCAAAATGTTTTACTTTATTTTGTTGCAGTAATATCTTATACTTGATAATCAGTATCATGCATGACATTTGAATCATCTTAACAAATAAGGCCCAAATGCTACACTGTGTCCCGGTACCCTGTCTCCTGGCTACTTCCTGGGTGACCATCGCCACGCCCACTTCAATGAGTGAGTCACAGAATAAATGTCATGTGACCACGAGCAATTTATATACACGGTATTTGAGGTGAAAATGCTGAATGACAATGATTAGCTAGTCAAGGCGAAAAACTCAAAATACTTAATGCGTCCCAAATTCTGAATCTGAATTCACCCTAATGTAGTGAATAGTAAACCAAGAAATACACGTAATTTGTGATGAACGAGTAGGCTACATTCAGTCTATCGACTAAAAGCGGTAATAGCATTCTTCTAAACCAGTGTTTTTTGTATAGAAAGGTGTAGGGTGTGTTGTAGATATTTACTCCATAAAAATATGTTCTTTTACATATTAGACACATAAAATAAGCCACGGCCATGCTTAAAAATTTTATTTATTTTTTTTAAAAGAAGAAAAATGACAAATTGAACGCCATATCTGGGTTAAGGGAGCTGCATCTTGACTGGGCATTGTAAGATGGAAATGAGGGTTTTAAGAACAGGCTGCATAGACCTATGTTTGTTAATGGATTTGCGGCAAGATCCTGCAGTGCATAGCCTTATACGCGATTACGCGGATATATTGCAAAATACGACGTCTGCTGTCCAAATTCACTCTTTATTTAGTAAACTATACAAGGTGCATCTCAAAAAATTTGTATATCGTGGAAAAGTTTCTTTTTTTCTGTCATTTGTTTCAAAAAGTTAAACTTTCTTATATTCTAGATTCATTACACATAAAGTGAAATATTTCAAGCCTTTTTTTATTTTAATCTTGACGATTACGTCTTACAGCTCCAGTATCTGAAAATATTACAATATTACATGAGACCAGTCAAAAAAAAGATTTATAATACAGAAATGTCGATCTTCTGAAAAGTATGTTCATTTATGCTCTCAATACATGGTCGGGCAATCATGGGGAAAACTGCTGACGTGACAGTTGCCCAGTAGACACTCATTGACACCCTCCACAAGGAGGGTAAGCCATAGAAGGTCGTTGCTGAAAGGGCTGGCTGTTCGCAGAGTGTTGTATCAACGCATATTCATGGAAAGTTGACTGGAAGTTCTTGAAGTCCAGTGTGTCCAAGTTTCCACAGTCAGTGATGATTTGGGGTGCCATGTCATCTGCTGGTGTTGGTCCACTGTGTTTTATCAAGTCCAGAGTCAACGCAGCAGATTACCAGGAGATTTTAGAGCACTTCATGCTTCCGTCTGCTGACAAGCTTTATGGAGATGCTGATTTCCTTTTCCAGCAGGACTTGGTATCTGCCCACAGTGTCAAATCTACTAGTAACTGGTTTGTTGACCATGGTATTACTGTGCTTGATTGACCTGAACCACATAGATAATCATCGAGATTCAAAATAATAAATAATTGAAATATTTCACTTTATGTGTAATGAATCTAGAATATGTGAAAGTTTCAATTAAACAGAAAAAAGTAACTTTTCCACGGTATTCTAATTTTTTTTAGATAAACATGTGTAGCGTATTAAATTGATATTCACAAAGTAGGGATTAGTAATAAGTGAATAGTGAGCCATTTCAGATACAGCCAATGGGTGCGTCCCATTATTCTGAAAATGCATACTTCACTCCACTTTGTCCCAAACGTTACGGTGCCCTGAGATGGAAGGGCTACGTATAAACACCGCTATAATTTCTACATGGGAACCCAAAGTGTATACAAAATACCCTTTAATAAAATCTGAAAATTTGCACTTTAATCACATGTTAATTGTGTGATTGCAAATCTAAAATTGTAGCAAATCAGAGGCAAAGAAATACATTCCGAGCCTTGAGAGATATAACCCATCACATTACATTACATTACATTACATTACAAGGCATTTAGCAGACGCTCTTATCCAGAGCGACGTACAACGAAGTGCAAATCAAACACAAGTATGAGTGCTAAGAGGACCTGAGAGCCCAGTACAGTTCCGAGTCTTAGTGTGTTTACAGATACAATCGGAACCCTTGAAGAATAACCCGATGTACAAGGAGGGGTTTTGAGAGACGCTATTAAACGACTAATCCTGTTATATCGGCCTCCTCCTCGTTCTCCTTATATAAAATAGTGTCAGAAGTAAAACTAAAAAAGAAATACTACAACAAAGTTAATCAAACCAGCGCCACCATTCATGTGAATAACTTACCTTGATGTCCGCTGCGGGAAAGGTGAAGTTACATTTCCATCGCCGATGAGGACTGAAAAAACAAAAGCATTTATGCATCTACACTACAGGTGCGTCCCAATAGACGGAAAGTGTATAGGCATACAGCACTCCTTTGCGCCACATTATTTCGCAGAAGTGGAGGAGTGGCCCTGGGGGAGTGGAGTAAAGGATGGTGGAGTGAAAGATTGTGGGACGCAGTCTAGCACTGAATGGAGGCGAGTCGCGCACATTAAACTATGAGAAGTTAACGAGCACACCTGCGGACGATGGCGTATGACAGGTGAACACAGCGATGCAGCTTACGCCGGCCGGCAAACGCAAATGATCGGCCGAAATGGATAAGCCGTTTATAAACGGTATAGAATTGCGTCAGGACTTGATAAGAAAAGGCGGGCCATATCAAGTTTGCGTTGGGAGGCGAAGCTGACGAAATTCTGTCAGGAAAAGGAAGGTGATTTTTTGAAAGGGCACGGTTCAACATGCGTGATGCTCACCACAGACAGTGGATAATATTAGCGGCACAGAGTCAGATGAATATGGATTTCTGGGTGACGTGTCAGCGCAAGGCAAAAGTGTATGGGCCCAAAAGGTAGAAATTAATGGGGAATATATTGAATTTAGTGGTCCATCCCCAGTGAGTCCACAGCAGCATGGAGCCCTGCGCCCTCCTTTTAAAGTCCTGTACGGTCCAGGGGATACTGTCCTTAATGTTCAGGGATGTTTCACAGCTCAACTGCAGATTTCACAGCTCAAACACAGAGCGTCAGAGCAGGACATGCATGTGGTGTCAGGTCTTTCAAAGCCACTTCTGGGTTCACCATGCCACTGAGTCACTGCAGCTAATTCAGCGCACTCACGTTGTGCCGGCTGCAGGGGAGGAGTTTGTGAAGGGCCATCCAACTGTGTTCAAGGGCTGGGGAAGATTGGAGAACCAGACACGATTTCACACTGTGTTCAAGGGCTGGGGAAGATTGGAGAACCAGACACGACTTCAAACTGTGTTCAAGGGCTGGGGAAGATTGGAGAACCAGACACGATTTCACACTGTGTTCAAGGGCTGGGGAAGATTGGAGAACCAGACACGACTTCACACACTCCCTAACTGCAGCCAGGAGAGAGTCTGGCTGACGACAGAATGCACATGGGTCAGTACTGCGGCAGGTACAGACGCCTCGGCCTTATCGGGTCAGAACGCATGGCGGGCTGATGGAGGAACCACATTCACCTGTGGGCAACACTGGAGCCAGAGCCCTCAGACATGCTGCGGCACCAAGCTCCTCAGACACACCAGGGGGCTGAGAATCCTGCAGGAGGGCACACCTCCCTGACCCGGAGAGGAGAGTCACTGAACCACCCCTTAAACTGCACTGCAGAGGAGAGTCACTAAACCACCCCTTCTCTGCACTGCAAAGGAGAATCACTAAACCACCCCTTAAACTGGACTGCAGAGGAGAGTCACTGAACCACCCCTTAAACTGGACTGCAGAGGAGAGTCACTAAACCACCCCTTAAACTGCACTGCAAAGGAGAGTCACTAAACCACCCCTTCTCTGCACTGCAAAGGAGAATCACTAAACCACCCCTTAAACTGGACTGCAAAGGAGAATCACTAAACCACCCCTTAAACTGAACTGCAGAGGAGGCGTCACTTAACCACCCCCTGAACTGGACTCCAAAGGAGAGAGACCAGAGAGGCCATAATCATATGCTGGGGCTTGTTTTCCTACCAACTGTGTTACTGTAAAAAAAGGAGAAAGGAATGTTACAAAAGGTTGTGTAGTTCTTCTTTGCTTAACAGGGGAGATGTCCTGGGATGGGTTCATTCCAGGAGCTGTGAGAGATGACTTTTGAGCAGGGTGTATCAGGAGGGGGTTGTAGAGATGCTATTAAACAGCTAGTCCTGTTATATCGACCTCCTCATCATTCTCCTGTTACGTTCTCAGGCGTCACCAGTACAGTTGAACATGGGTCAGTCGGTCCTAAGAGATGGGCGAACGCCGTTCGGAAGGGAGGGGCGATGGCCTCCGTCGCCCCCGGCCGATCGAAAGGGAGTCGGGTTCAGATCCCCGAATCCGGAGCGGCGGAGACGGGCGCCGCGAGGCGTCCAGTGCGGTGACGCGACCGATCCCGGAGAAGCCGGCGGGAGCCCCGGGGAGAGTTCTCTTTTCTTTGTGAAGGGCAGGGCGCCCTGGAATGGGTTCGCCCCGAGAGAGGGGCCCGAGCCTTGGAAAGCGTCGCGGTTCCGGCGGCGTCCGGTGAGCTCTCGCTGGCCCTTGAAAATCCGGGGGAGATGGTGTAAATCTCGCGCCGGGCCGTACCCATATCCGCGTGGAGAAGGGTTCCATGTGAACAGCAGTTGAACATGGGTCAGTCGGTCCTAAGAGATGGGCGAACGCCGTTCGGAAGGGAGGGGCGATGGCCTCCGTCGCCCCCGGCCGATCGAAAGGGAGTCGGGTTCAGATCCCCGAATCCGGAGCGGCGGAGACGGGCGCCGCGAGGCGTCCAGTGCGGTGACGCGACCGATCCCGGACGAGCCCCCATTTTTGTTACGTTCTCAGGCGTCCAGGGGTAGGAGGGAGTACGCAACAAAATTATAATTAAATAAAAATGACCGGGAGGATGTATTTGAGGAGTGAAAATGATCGAACAAACCAGGTTTGAGGTGCAATAGGTGTATTTACAAAAAATGTACAGTGGCGGTGCTATTTACAGTTTTCAAACAAGACAAAGACACATCGGGTACGAGGCCAAGGGACCTGGGTGTTGCCAAATCAATTAAATGAACAAAACCAAAGAGAGCTAAAAACAAAATACATACTAACTGTAACAAAATAATATCTCTACTCTATAATCAAAAGTACATAGGTGGCAATCACCCCTTTCCTAAGGTGTCTAAACAAGGGTTCACCCTACGTGCAGCAACAGTGTATAGAGGCCTCTGTCTTACCTGCCCCAGGGCCTACACACGGACAACCACATTCACAGGAGTAGGAGAACGGAGGAACACGCATGCACACAACAGGGTTATGAAGGGAATGAATAGGCAAGTTAAGCATCGCCCCCTATAGGGCAGCCAACACAGTTTATATAAGCAGAGGGATGTGATTGGTGGAGGCGGGACCAGGGCAATGATGATGGACAGCAGGGACAGCGAATGGAAATGGTTGATGGCTTCATCTGTAGAGTTTAAGGGGGGGGGAAACAGACAGACATACATACGTGGAACGTAACACTCCTTACTGTATATTGTATTGTACCAGACATCTAGATTCAGGACAGTTTTGTGAAGTGTGTTTGGTCAACCCAATGTGGTGCACTCGGGTGAACCCTTTTCATTTATGATGATTACATTACATTACATAAAATTATTGGCATTTGGCAGACGCTCTTATCCAGAGCGACGTACAGTTGATTAGACTAAGCAGGAGACAATCTGGAGCAATGCAGGGTTAAGGGCCTTGCTCAACGGCCCAATGGCTGTGCGGATCTTACTGTGGCTAGACCGGGATTAGAACCACTGACCTTGCATGTCCCAGTCATTTACCTTAACCACTCCGCTACAGGCCACCCTGATGACATCATGGAAATGTTCTTGTGTCAGGTCCATTGTTTCATGAGCAGTTTATTGTGTGTGATGATAATGTGGAAATGTTCCTGCATGAGATCCATTGTTTCATTAGCAGTTTGGTGTTTGTTTTGCACTCCAAATCAAAGAAAACACAATCCGCCTACAATGTCAACACTACCAAACAGGACATCCTCAATTGACTTCCTGAAGTGTGCCAGCCTTCAGAACAAGGAACCGAAATGACAGATGTCCAAATCAATGTCTTTATTAACTTTTTGGCAGGTTAAGCAGGCGTAGGTCGACCGCAGGAAAACAAGTATATAGAAGACTAGACAGTTTGTAAACTATAATCCAGGCAGGGGTTCGGTTTCTAGTTCTGTCTGTTAGTTTATTCGTTTTTTTCTTGTAATTTATCATTTTTCATTATCATATCTGGTTTTCTGTTATCACCATTACTGTTCATTGCATTTCGTCTCCGCCGATGTTTTCGAGCCGTAGTCACTCCCCTGTCTGCGTGTCCCCCTCAATATTTAGAAGAGGTGAATTTGTCCCCCCAAAACATAATGAATGATAACCTCCTCCCCAGTACAGGTATAAATAACAGCACAGAGGGTCTAAACGCTTAGATATCTTTCTTGCCTATTTTACAATTATTTCATACACCCGCAGTTGCGATATGTCTACCGTTGCGGAAGCATGATAGTGTCATGAATCAAGTGTAAATAGCTATCACGCTTGTTTTACCTTCAGTGTTTCTGAATGAGAGTATATGCGGATGAAACGCTAACGTTATCTAGTTTATAACTTGTGCCTGAAGTTATCTGAGGTGCGTTCAGCAAACAGGCGAACGTTTGCAAACAATTAAAGTTTTTTCCGTTAGCATTCTGTTCGCTGTGTTTGCAAACGGTCTGAAAGATATGCGGCGAACAATGAGGAAGCTGGACTGAGGTAAATGTGAAGATAAATTGATGCAGAAGAGGAGTAAATTGGTTCATAAAAATTCACCAGAATGCAGGAAATTAAGTGAGAGATGCTCAAAATTTCCTGGGGGAGAACACCCAATGTTGAAATGAAACCTATGCCCTTGAGTACTAATATACTATATTAACACACTTACTGTCTGTCTAACTAATAAACTAACAGTCACTTATTTTGGGTATTTAGATTTATACACTTACTATAACTTACAAACAATTATCTCCCATTTCTAGTCTGCTCTGTAACTCCGCCTCTCTGTTCTATCACTATGTAATGTCCACGTCCTAATCCGGAGCCGAATGTCTTTCATGTGGGTTCGTTTCCTCTTTGTTATTATATCAGTACCCTATTATGTTCTCCGCATGTTGTCCATTTGTTTAGCCCAACTCACTCCCGTGCCCCGCCTAGTTTGGTCTGGTCTTGGTATTTAAACACCTGTCTCTGCATTGTTCTTTGTCTGAACGTTGATCAATATCGGGTTGCCAATTCATAGTAAGCCTGTATATTTGAGATTCAAGAACGACACGAGTTTGCCTTATCCTACTGTTTTTTTTTTTGCTTGTTTGACTATTTGATTATTCGTTTTGGCCCTTTTTGTACTCCAGCTTGTGACTCTCAGATTATAGGCCCCTGCTTTGTTTTTTGACCATTATTTTGAATCTCGATTCTGGGATTGTTTGAACTCTGTTTACCTGGCTTGATTCTGGGATTGTTTGAACTCTGTTTACCTGGCTTGATCCTGGACTGATTAAAGAACAACATTTTTGCATACTCCCTGGTCTGTGTCTGGGTCCTCTGAACGGTACCTCACACATAAAATTAAAGAAAACCAAAACGTAGTCGTGGTCACAGGCAGAAGGTCGATAACAGTAAGGCAGTCCAAACAGGCAGATAAACAGAAACAAAATCTGGGATGTGAGATATAGCTCAAGTCTGGAGACATGGAACACTGGATGGAGTCAGGCCCTATGCCTGGAAGGTGGGGGGTGTGATGGGAGACGGAGTCAGGCATTGAGAAGGTGGGGGGTGTGATGGGAGACGGAGTCAGGCATTGAGAAGGTGGGGGGTGTGATGGGAGATGGAGTCAGGCATTGAGAAGGTGGGGGGTGTGATGGGAGATGGAGTCAGGCATTGAGAAGGTGGGGGGTGTGATGGGAGATGGAGTCAGGCATTGAGAAGGTGGGGGGTGTGATGGGAGATGGAGTCAGGCATTGAGAAGGTGGGGGGTGTGATGGGAGATGGAGTCAGGCATTGAGAAGGTGGGGGGTGTGATGGGAGATGGAGTCAGGCATTGAGAAGGTGGGGGGTGTGATGGGAGATGGAGTCAGGCATTGAGAAGGTGGGGGGTGTGATGGGAGATGGAGTCAGGCATTGAGAAGGTGGGGGGTGTGATGGGAGATGGAGTCAGGCAATGAGAAGGTGGGGGTGTGATGGGAGATGGAGTCAGGCATTGAGAAGGTGGGGGGTGTGATGGGAGATGGAGTCAGGCATTGAGAAGGTGGGGGGTGTGATGGGAGATGGAGTCAGGCATTGAGAAGGTGGGGGGTGTGATGGGAGATGGAGTCAGGCATTGAGAAGGTGGGGGGTGTGATGGGAGATGGAGTCAGGCATTGAGAAGGTGGGGGGTGTGATGGGAGATGGAGTCAGGCATTGAGAAGGTGGGGGGTGTGATGGGAGATGGAGTCAGGCATTGAGAAGGTGGGGGGTGTGATGGGAGATGGAGTCAGGCATTGAGAAGGTGGGGGGTGTGATGGGAGATGGAGTCAGGCATTGAGAAGGTGGGGGGTGTGATGGGAGATGGAGTCAGGCATTGAGAAGGTGGGGGGTGTGATGGGAGATGGAGTCAGGCATTGAGAAGGTGGGGGGTGTGATGGGAGATGGAGTCAGGCATTGAGAAGGTGGGGGGTGTGATGGGAGATGGAGTCAGGCATTGAGAAGGTGGGGGGTGTGATGGGAGATGGAGTCAGGCATTGAGAAGGTGGGGGGTGTGATGGGAGATGGAGTCAGGCATTGAGAAGGTGGGGGGTGTGATGGGAGATGGAGTCAGGCATTGAGAAGGTGGGGGGTGTGATGGGAGATGGAGTCAGGCATTGAGAAGGTGGGGGGTGTGATGGGAGATGGAGTCAGGCATTGAGAAGGTGGGGGGTGTGATGGGAGATGGAGTCAGGCATTGAGAAGGTGGGGGGTGTGATGGGAGAGGGAGTCAGGCATTGAGAAGGTGGGGGGTGTGATGGGAGATGGAGTCAGGACATGAGAAGGTGGGGGGTGTGATGGGAGATGGAGTCAGGCATTGAGAAGGTGGGGGGTGTGATGGGAGATGGAGTCAGGACATGAGAAGGTGGGGGGTGTGATGGGAGATGGAGTCAGGCATTGAGAAGGTGGGGGGTGTGATGGGAGATGGAGTCAGGCATTGAGAAGGTGGGGGGTGTGATGGGAGATGGAGTCAGGCATTGAGAAGGTGGGGGGTGTGATGGGAGATGGAGTCAGGCATTGAGAAGGTGGGGGGTGTGATGGGAGATGGAGTCAGGCATTGAGAAGGTGGGGGGTGTGATGGGAGATGGAGTCAGGCATTGAGAAGGTGGGGGGTGTGATGGGAGATGGAGTCAGGCATTGAGAAGGTGGGGGGTGTGATGGGAGATGGAGTCAGGCATTGAGAAGGTGGGGGGTGTGATGGGAGATGGAGTCAGGCATTGAGAAGGTGGGGGGTGTGATGGGAGATGGAGTCAGGCATTGAGAAGGTGGGGGGTGTGATGGGAGATGGAGTCAGGCATTGAGAAGGTGGGGGGTGTGATGGGAGATGGAGTCAGGCATTGAGAAGGTGGGGGGTGTGATGGGAGATGGAGTCAGGCATTGAGAAGGTGGGGGGTGTGATGGGAGATGGAGTCAGGCATTGAGAAGGTGGGGGGTGTGATGGGAGATGGAGTCAGGCATTGAGAAGGTGGGGGGTGTGATGGGAGACGGAGTCAGGCATTGAGAAGGTGGGGGGTGTGATGGGAGATGGAGTCAGGCATTGAGAAGGTGGGGGGTGTGATGGGAGATGGAGTCAGGCATTGAGAAGGTGGGGGGTGTGATGGGAGATGGAGTCAGGCATTGAGAAGGTGGGGGGTGTGATGGGAGATGGAGTCAGGCATTGAGAAGGTGGGGGGTGTGATGGGAGATGGAGTCAGGCATTGAGAAGGTGGGGGGTGTGATGGGAGATGGAGTCAGGCATTGAGAAGGTGGGGGGTGTGATGGGAGATGGAGTCAGGCATTGAGAAGGTGGGGGGTGTGATGGGAGATGGAGTCAGGACATGGCGGCCCCGAGGAGCAATGATGTGCATCCTCCACCCAGGGGAGCGAGGCCTCCCAGGAGGGCAGGGATTTCTCCACCAGGCAGCGCAGTGTCTTTGCCGGCTCCTGGCTCGTCCGCTCAGTCTGGCCGGCGGTCTGGGGGTGAAAGCTAGACAGCAGCTGGGTCTTGGCCCCCAGAGCGGACAGCATGACCTCTAAAAGCGACTGGAGAACTGAGGGCCACGGCCCCTGGTCACCTCCAGGGGCAGGCCGTGCAGACGGAAGGCGTGGAGGAACAGGAGCTCCGCTGTCTCTTTCCAGGAGGGTAGTTTGGGGAGAGCAAACAAAGTGAACAAACTTCAAAAACTGGTCCACCATGATGAGGACCACGGACGCCTTGGTTTTGCCACAATGGCTTTTTATGTTTCGTTTTGGTCGAAGCTTTCTCTGTCAGAGAAACTTTGCTGGGCCTGAAAAACTCAAATTAGCATTTCCCTAAAACTTTTTCCCTCCGTCTTGCGACCACAAACTTGCCAACTATTAATGGATGGGGAAATAATTCAGTACATCTTGTTTCAAAATGCATACAATAAAGGTATGTTTTAATGACAATCAAAATGGCAGAGATGCAGGTTGCTTAGCTTTGCAGTGGTATAGCTTTGTCAGATAGGCAAATGAGGGATTGTAACAGACATTTAAACCAGGAGTGCCCAAATTTTTGCACCCCACTGTAAAAATACTTGGAAATAAAAACTGAAATTCGGATACGAATCTCATGTACAGCTTCTGACCTCAAACCCAATTGTCTTCAGTGTATAATTGGCCTTGCTGTTCCAATCATTTTGGAGGGGACTGCATAAACACAACAAAACCAATTTAAAATAAATTGTTACATTTGTGGTGTTAAACATGTCAAATATGTCAAATATGTCACGGTAGAGAATACTGGCTGTTGACAGTACGGCATGAAGCATTAAAAAGTTGTGGGGTTAGGGTCTGTGAATGTGGATTAATCTTTCAGTCTAGAAACCCCACCCCTCATCTCTTGGTGAAGTTTTCAAACGCCACTCACACACAAGAACGAGTTGCCAGAATGAAAACAACCCCATTATTCTTGCAGAAATGCAACTACGGTATGCAACTATAAAAAAAAGTTTTTAAACCTCTTAAAAGCTTTCTATGAACTAGCCAGCTAAATTGCTTGTAATCACGCATGCACGCCATGACGTCACTTTCACGCTGACGTCTTTGGTTTTTTTTGAAGGTGCTGCTGCGCCGATGTTATTAATCTTGCAGAATGTAAAGTTGATTCATTTTGTAATGATGCTGATGAAACAATATCTGTATTTTGGGAAGGTATATATTGCCATGTTTTCTGGAATGATACAAAGACACTTACAGATGGTACAATCGATTGTTTTTTTTAATTTGTGCTACTGTGTTTTCAAAAAATGAGAAGGTAAACATAAACCATAAAATGTCTGTTATCAACCTTCTCTTAATTTGAGCAAAATCTCATATCCATTCCAGCGAATATGCTAATCAGAAACCACATTTTGTAGTATTTCAGGCCTTATTAAATCACACTCGCTTTATATAATGTGTAAAGCATAGCCCCAGTTCTAAAGCCATTGAGACTGCGTGTAATGGCTATTTTCTAGCCATCCATTAAATTACATCAATCAACCTGTAATATGCTTATATCCTGTGATATTATATATATCTTTGTTGAGTTCAATAAAAAAGTGTTTTTATTTACAGATATTATTTTCCCAGAATCTTGCAATATATTTAGAGGCCCCACAAACTAAAACTGTCTACTCTCTGTTCCGAATTCCGAATTCAGACTTTATTGCTCAGGAAGCGTAATTGTTCAACACATGAACACGTTTTAGTTTACGGTAACATAATTCCCAAAATTAACGAGACACTCACATATATAATTATGTGCTTCAGCAATCAGCCAATTTACAATAAAAAGTTTGTTCGCCAACCCGGACGGAACAATATTCTCAGTGTTGTATAGCGCATTATCAATGTTTCTGCATGTTCACACTTCAGATTACATTCTTGCCCTTGTGTGGCATTCAACACACAAACATTAATTTGAAGGGAAGAACATTTTACATTTACATTTTAGTCATTTGGCAGACAATCAGCCACAGAGTTTGGTCTATATTCTGGTGAACTATATTCGAGTCTCATCCTAAAACATAGACGTTCAACAAGATCTCCTTTTCTTTTTATTATTATTTCATTCATTTTTTAATTACAAACATTTATGTTCTTGAATTTCTTCTTTTCTTTTCTTTTTTTCAGTTTTAAGTAAGCTCTTGAAGTGGCCGCCTTAATTAACTGATTACGTCAGTTTTTACTTCAGGATAATGCTAATCAAGCTAATAGCAATTTCCGTTACATTGTTGGAAATAACTAGACACATTTATTATAACGGAACAATATGCATGTCCATACAGGATACGAATAGTCACTGCATCGGCGTCTGTGATATTAATTGATATAGACCACAGCTCCGTGAAGTTGGCAACAATTAGACTTCCTGTACAGAAGTTCCGGTTTCAACTTCCTGTGATTTTCCGTCAAAATAAGAGCTGCTGAGTAACGTTAAATAATGAGAACATAGTTACCGCGTTTGCTGCGCTTCCTCACATAATTACCATTGTTTAAATTAATTGCTGATAGAACTTATAAAAGTCAGCAAGCAACTAGCTTGCTATTTGACTAGTTACTATATTGTAGGCCAAGCATACAGTTCAATAACTGCTCATTTGCATACCTGCTTACTGTTTGAAAAAAATGTTGCCAAATATGAAGGGGCATACATTAAATCTATTTATAATATATATAAAATTATACATTTATTATCTAAAATCATGTTCCGAGCAATTGTTGCTGTGTTTCTAGTGTGGGGTGGCCATACGTTGCTATTGACTGTCAATTCACAAGCAGCTCATTTGCATAGCTGATAACTCAAAAACTATGAATTGTTTCAAAATGAAAGGGGGTATACATTTGTTAGCTGGACCCATATCTTTAATATTCTATAGTCCTTTCTGTGAAATCCTGTTCCGAGCAATTGTTGCTGTGTTTCTAGTGTGAGGTGGCCATACGTTGCTAGTGACTGTCAGTTGCCACCCAACTCATTTGCGTAGCTGATAACTCAAAAACTATAAATTGTTTCAAAATGAAAGGGGGTATACATTTGTTAGCTGGACCCTTATCTTTAATATTCTACAGTCCTGTCTGTGAAATCCTATTCCGAGCAATTGTTGCTGTGTTTCTAGTGTGGGGTGGCCATACGTTGCTATTGACTGTCAGTTGCCACCCAACTCATTTGCATAGCTGATAACTCAAAAACTATGAATTGTTTCAAAATGAAAGGGGGTATACATTTGTTAGTTGGACCCATATCTTTAATATTAAACAGTCCTTTCTGTGAAATCCTGTTCACAGCAATTGTTGCTGTGTGTCAGGTGCAGGGTGGGCATTCATTGCTATAGACTGTCAATTCACAAGCTGCTCATTATAGACCTATATACCCAGGGATAAACCCAAACCATGCAACTTTACAAAGAAATTAAAGTCAAATCAACTTTATTTGTGTTGCACATTTCACGCTATATTTGTCAGTACATGCTTTAGAGCAGTGCTTCTCAACCAGGAATTTATTAATTGATTTATTTAATTTAGGGCATTTTTGGTGGTATGATTGGTTCAGTTATTAAATTAGTTGTTTCAGTTTCTGGTTACAACAAAAACCTTCCGGCAAGACTAGAGTTGAGAAACACAGCTTTAGCGCAAGCCCCAGCCTTTCCCCCCACAAAAGCAAGCCTAGGGCAACAGTGGCAAGGAAAAACTTCCAAGGTGGAGAAGGAAGAAACCTTGGGAGGAACCAGACTTAAGTGGGGTGCCCATCCTCCTCTGGCTGGCTTACGGGTGACAATGATGGTCAGATAAAACAATTAACAATGAATTATGAACAATTTGTTCATGTGATGGGTTTTGAATGTGTGTGAGATTGGCAGGGTGCAGATGAAGGAGGTGGCGGTCCTGGGGCAGTATGTGGGGGGTGTCTCAGCGCTGCAGTATGATTGTGATGAAGACAAGGGGGAAAAAAATGACAATATGGCAGTGGGAAGTAAGTAGGGACACAAATGGGACTTGGAAACAAACCGAGGCCTTAATTGTAAGGAGGATTTACTGTTGGGCTAATTCTAATGAGTATTTAATTTTAAGTTAAGTCATCCAGGACAACCTTTCGCATTTTACTTGGACTGCAATTTAACTGATTACTATCAAGTATTATACTTTTTGAAAACACAAACGTAAAGTCCACAGCTGCTCCCATCTAACTGACCTGGAAAGGAAGGACATTGGTGAGCATATTCAAAAACAAAATTTACTGGATGTAGTTTTCCTGTAATGCCAAAATACTGTAAAGATAAATACAGTGAGAGACGGTCAAGAACTGCTAATAAAGATGAGTTGTGGTGCTTCAGTGAGTCCATTAATACTGCTTTCAAAAATATTTTTCCCTCTAATATCCTGCAATGTTCCATTGTACTATGAATCATGGTCCAATGTAACAAATCTAAATTCACTGGAACAAGGACAAATTTAAATCTCCACCAATTTCTTTTTAAATTTGGTAAATTTGGCAAGACCTCAATTGTCTTGCAGTACCAACTATACAGTTCCTGGCTAACAAATGTAGAGGGGACTGCAAGAATTATGTTTTCGGGTACTGTTCTGATTAAAAATGACAGGTATGTGTTTATAATGGAATCATTTAGCCAATTGTTTCCAGGATTTCACAGAAAAGACTGTAGAATATTAAAGATATGGGTATATAGAGTAAATGTATACCCCCTTTCATTTGGAAACTATTTCTAGTTTTTGAGTTATGAGCTATGCAAATGAGCTGGGTGGCAACTGACAGTCAATAGCAACGTATGGCCACAACACACTAGAAAAACAGCAACAATTGCTCGGAACAGGATTTTGCAGAAAGGACTGTAGAATATTAAAGATATGGGTCCAGCTAATAAATGTATACCCCTTTCATTTTGAAATAATTTATAGTTTTTGAGTTATCAGCTATGCAAATGAGCTGGGTGGCAACTGACAGTCAATAGCAACGTATGGCCACCTCACACTAGAAACACAGCAACAATTGCTCGGAACAGGATTTTGCAGAAAGGACTGTAGAATATTAAAGATATGGGTCCAACTAACAAATGTATACCCCCTTTCATTTTGAAACAATTTATAGTTTTTGAGTTATGAGCTATGAAAATGAGCTGGGTGGCAATTGACAGTCTATGGCAACGTATGGCCACCCCACACTAGAAACACAGCAACAATTGCTCGGAACAGGATTTCACAGAAAAGACTGTTTCATATTAAAGATATGGGTCCAGCTAACAAATGTATACCCCCTTTCATTTGGAAACTATTTATAGTTTTTGAGTTATCAGCTATGCAAATGAGCTGGGTGGCAACTGACAGTCAATAGCAACGTATGGCCACTCCACACTAGAAACACAGCAACAATTGCTTGGAACAGGATTTTGCAGAAAGGACTGTTTCATTTTAAAGATATGGGTCCAGCTAACAAATGTATACCCCCTTTCATTTAGAAACAATTCATAGTTTTTGAGTTATGAGCTATGCAAATGAGTTGGGTGGCAACTGACAGTCTATGGCAATGCATGCCCATACCACACCTGACAGACAGCAACAACAGGTGGCAAACTGTTTTTATTGAAATTTGTGCACAATTTTATATTCTCTGCAAATACATCACAATCATATCCAACTGTATTAATTTAACAATTAAAATTGACAAAATTACAGTTCATAAATAATTTTATTCCCCGAACTTTTATTTTGATAAATGCGAACCGGATGTCTCCAATTGTGGCCAGCAACATTTGCCAACTGCACGCAGCTATAGACCACTTACTTCCGATCTTAGGCTCCCCGTGCTTGAGAAACTGATATCCTTTGGAGTCATTCCGTAGTCAAACCTATATTTCCATCTTTATTAACCCAAAGGAAAGAAACCACAGTAAAAGCGTATCCCGTTCATAATGGTCGATGATAACTGTGGAGAGGCACCAAAGCGTGCTCTATTTAAAGTAGTGCCACAGTAGCGGTGGTCGTGTATGGGTAAATAGTATCGACTGTAGATCGGGTAAAAGATTATCGGATTCTTTAATACCTTTTTGAGGTAACGCGCCAGCGCCCGAAAAAACCGAGGCTGCAATGGCATTACTTACACCTGAGCGCCTTACACCTGAGCTACCGGCATTTGACAGACGCCTGATAAAATAAATGGATGTTTGAATTACAATCAAAATGGTAGATATGCAGGTTGCTTCACAGGTGTAAAAAGTATAATACCATACAGAATCTGGGCAACATGCAAATACATACAGACAGAGAATGGCATAGCTTTGTCAGATAGGCAAATGAGGGGGGCTGGTAGATGAAATGAAGGTTTAAGGTTTCAAGGTGCGATGTCATTAAAATGACTTCACTCTTGTCTTACAAAGCCAGTGACACTCTCATGCATGTGTCACCATGGCAGCAGGTGCATACCTCTTATTGAATCATGTCCTGGGTTAGCATATCAATCCTGCATAATCGTACATTACTTTTCCTGCATTTCAACCAAAAATGCTGGCTTCCTGTGTATCCTATTGAAGAGAGTGAGCATACAGTAGATTTGTCTGGTAGAGAATGGTGTATTCACCTAGTCCAAGAAAATTAATAGATACCAAGTCGGGACCAATTTTATCCTCAGTATATAGCCAAAGATATATGGATAAATATTAATAAATGAAAAATAATATGGTTTTTCTATATTCAGTGGAAACTGAACAGGGGGGAGAAAAAGGGAAGAATCAATATGACCCTCCATATTGTTTCCTTTAACCTGCAGGTAGAGACAGAGCACCAATGTATCTCAGCAGGTCCAGCAAACATAATCTATGTGGTTAATTTAACTGAGCTTGTTTCCTTCATGTTGCCAGAATGTCCAGACATCCCTTCTTAAGCACATGAAAAGCAAAGGGTTTGATTGTCACTTATGAAAGAATATCAGACATAACTACATAATTTAGTCACTGTAGATTTCTCCCTATCTGGAGATGGCAAATCAGCTAATTCAGAAACTTTGTAGACCAGGAACCATAGAACCTTCTGATCCTCAGGTGCGTGAGATTAGGCAGAGTCTAAACCCTCAGAGCAGAATATCTGTGTGATTAGGCTGAGTCTAAACCCTCAGAGCAGAAAACCTGTGTGATTAGGCTGAGACTAAACCCTCAGAATACCTGTGTAATTAGGCTGAGTCTAAACCCTCAGAGCAGAATACCTGTGTGAGATTAGGCTGAGTCTAAACCCTCAGAGCAGAATACCTGTGTGAGATTAGGCTGAGTCTAAACCCTCAGAATATCTGTGTGTGATTAGGCTGAGACTAAACCCTCAGAATACCTGTGTAATTAGGCTGAGTCTAAACCCTCAGAGCAGAATACCTGTGTGAGATTAGGCTGAGTCTAAACCCTCAGAATATCTGTGTGTGATTAGGCTGAGTCTAAACCCTCAGAGCAGAATACCCTCTGAGCAGCTGTTCTTATTTTAAACAATCTTCAAATAAAATAATTTTTTTATTAAATAAAAAATAATAATCGGGGCCTCTCTGTGTGGAGTTTGCATGTTCTCCCCTTGTTTGCGTGGGTTTCCTCCGGGTACTCCGGTTTCCTCCCACAGTCCAAAGACATGCAGGTTAGGCTGATTGGAGAGTCGAAATTTCCCATGGGTATGAATGTGTGAGTGAATGGTGTGTGTGCGCCCTGCGATGGACTGGCGACCTGTCCAGGGTGTATTCCTGCCTTTTGCCCAATGTATGCTGGGATAGGCTCCAGCCCCCCTGCGACCCTGTTCAGGATAAGCGGGTTAAGATAATGGATGGATGGGTGAAAAAAAAAAATGTTTTATTCATAAATGCAAGATAAAGTTGAAAAGGCACAAAACCCCCATCCCCAAAACCCAAACCTTACATTTCATTGATAAGGCACTTCACATACAGAGACATAGCCCTCACAGATATTCACCATGTGTACACCAGTCATACAGGCAAAGTTATATATCCGTTTAAAACTAAAAATGTCCCAAGTTATTGATAGAACTTCATGATTTAATTTACTTGATTCAATTATTCCCTCAAAACAAAGCATATTAAAGATGAGCTGAAGTCAAAATGTACTTTTTCCCCAATTTAGTCAAACAAAGTAAAGCGTTAAAGTATTCCAAAAAAATGTATCTAGTTTTACTCATGTATATGTCATATCTAGTTTAACTTGTGTATATGTCATATCTAGTTTAACTTGTGTATGTCATATCTAGTTTAACTTGTGTATATGTCATATCTAGTTTTACTCGTGTATATGTCATATCTAGTTTTACTTGTGTATGTCATATTGCGGAAGCCAGTGCTGCTAAGGGGGCGACATGGCTCAGGCAGTAAGAGCAGTCATCTCATTGGCTCAGGCAGTAAGAGCAGTCGTCTCATTGGCTCAGGCAGTAAGAGCAGTCGTCTCATTGGCTCAGGCAGTAAGAGCAGTTGTCTCATTGGCTCAGGCAGTAAGAGCAGTCGTCTCATTGGCTCAGGCAGTAAGAGCAGTCGGCTGGCAGCCGGAGGGTTGCCAGTTCGATCCCCCACCCAGGCTGTGTCGAAGTGTCCCTGAGCAAGACACTTAACTCCCAAATGCTCCTGACGAGCTGGTCGGTGCCTTGCATGGCAGCCAATCGCCGTTGGTGTGTGTATGTGTATGAATGGGTGGATGAGAAGCATCAATTGTACAGCGCTTTGGAAAAAGGCGCTATATAAATGCCAACCATTTACCATGCTCTAACTTCAGCCTTTAAGGCCGTTCGGCAGTCCTGTTCATTTCACAGCCAATGGTTACCCTCATCTCCCTTCAAACAACTTCATTTTATTTTTACAGGCCAGCAGCTTCATGGTGATGGACTCATAGTCTCCAGCATGCCCTCCGGTTGGCATTGACTGGAGAAATTTCCTTGTCTCCCAGTAATGCTGCCAGGTTCTGTCCTTGGCTGCTCCAAATCCAAAAACATTCACCTGAGATCAAGAGGAAGCAGATGGACAGTTTGATGTTGAACTGAGTAGATTTTGTGAGGCCCAGGTTACAAACAGCTGTGGAGGCATTCACTATGAGGCTGAGGTTATAGAGGCATTCACTATGAGGCTGAGGTTATAGAGGCATTCACTATGAGGCTGAGGTTATAGAGGCATTCACTACGAGGCTGAGGTTATGTAGGCATTCAGTACGAGGCTGAGGTTATAGAGGCATTCACTATGAGGCTGAGGTTATAGAGGCATTCACTATGAGGCTGAGGTTATAGAGGCATTCACTACGAGGCTGAGGTTATGTAGGCATTCAGTACGAGGCTGAGGTTATAGAGGCATTCACTACGAGGCTGAGGTAATGTAGGCATTCAGTACGAGGCTGAGGTTATGTAGGCATTCACTATGAGGCTGAGGTTATAGAGGCATTCACTATGAGGCTGAGGTTATAGAGGCATTCCCTATGAGGCTGACGTTATAGAGGCATTCACTATGAGGCTGAGGTTATAGAGGCATTCACTATGAGGCTGAGGTTATAGAGGCATTCACTACGAGGCTGAGGTTACAGGCAGCTGTGGAGGCATTCAGTACGAGGCTGAGGTTATAGAGGCATTCACTATGAGGCTGAGGTTATAGAGGCATTCACTATGAGGCTGACGTTATAGAGGCATTCACTATGAGGCTGAGGTTATAGAGGCATTCACTATGAGGCTGAGGTTATAGAGGCATTCACTATGAGGCTGAGGTTATAGAGGCATTCCCTATGAGGCTGACGTTATAGAGGCATTCACTATGAGGCTGAGATTATAGAGGCATTCACTACGAGGCCGTCTATATCCAGACCGAGGCTGGGGATTAGCGAGGTCATGGTTTTTCGGTCCAGTAAGGATTACTTCTGATTTGTCACAGTTAAGTTTGGGATTAAATCCCAAAGGACAGTATTAAATCAGAAGCACCATGGAAACACTACATCTGTGGTCCTAACAAGACATTAAGAAGACTTATCAGTGATTCAGGAATGGTCAATGAAATTTGATGTTGCAAAAATTCTACCAGTGGCTCATCATGCATACAGTAAAAAAAGTATCAGGGCATTTCACCAACACTAGATGGCAGTATACGCCAGCTCAAACGTACACTGCATCTGACACTGCACTTTGCTTTTGCTTTTTTTCTTGGGTAAATTGGATAAAGCCAGTTTGTTAATGATATAGTTTGTTAAAATGTGTAATATGTGCTTACCTCATCACATACGTGGATGGCGAACATCAAGGTTAAGAAGCCGGTGGAGGGATATTGCCCATGGCGTTCAAGCCACACATCATAGACGTACTTTAAGAACGTGGGGTTGTATATTAACACCTGTGTTGAATGAAATCATAAAAGTCACAGAATGAGCACAAGAGACATACTACGTGTGATATTTGTATATTCACACACTTGTACATACACACACACACACACACACACACACACAAAAGCATCTTGTGTGAACAAAGTGCGACACAAGACTCTTTCACCTTATTCTTGTCTGCATTAATCTTGGCCATCACCGGCATCCGGGTGCTGTTGAAAACAGAGAGATGTCAATAGCCTGCTGGGTGCCACTTAGTCCAATGACAATCCACAAGATCACAGAGTCCACTAGTACCCCAGGGCAGGACACTTGGAGCATCCATGGCAGCACTGAACCAAGAGCTGATAAAGGAGCCCTTTTTCCCTTTCTTTGTGCATAACTGTCTGTCTAGCTCATTTTGCCCCTCACCCTAACATTAAATGCAAAGCGTAATGATGAAAACTGTTGCTTCTTTTTCACCCAAAAACAAAGTGAGTGAGCACCACAGCAGCTTCTGACGAGGGCTCTTGTTTCTCAGAGCTGCATTCAGCTTCTTAGATCAATGTTCAAACACAAATGCATTCCCAATGTAGCCCATGGCCACCTACCGTTTCACAGTGCCTGTGGTCAGAGCACTAGTGATCCACTCCAGATCCAAAGTCTTGAATGGTATCAGCAGCAGACTTGTGTCCTTTTGCAGGTTTGTGGCACTTTCTGGGTACATGACACGATGGGTGGTTCTGTTCCCTACGTCCTTTTCATAGCCCAAAATGGGAGCTTTGTTCATTCTGCAGAGACAATATGTATCGCTCTTAGAGAACTGACTGCTATGTAAACTAGTCTTGACATTGATTTTAGACAATGCAATCATGATAGCTGCATTTTTGTGGCCCAAGTTTACCATACAACCAAGAAACATCATTATGGTTTCTGTAACGTGATGTGAGAAATATGTTTCAACACTATTGCCACAGAAAATACACTAACTGGTATTCAATTAACATTTCTATTGACTTAATCGATGCAAGCTTTGTAATTCAGGAGTTCAGGGTGGAAGAACACATGGTAGGACAAGCTGCCTCAGCTTTTAATAGTTAATCAGGGTAAATCATATTTTATTTCTAGAAACAAAAAACTGTGACATAATAAAAGCACAAAATTGCAATGCCAGATTGTTAAAGACGATTAAAGGCGAGAACAGCAGTTTAGATGTTTATCAGCCTCTTCTTTGCAAAGCAGGGCAATAAAACTCCAGCCTCCCTCTCACTATGCTCATGGTTTGCAACCCTCACCTCCCCATGGAGTCAGACAATAAAAGGTAACTTTTATTACATTTCTGGTCAACATATTTCCGGTTTAGTAGAAATACAAGTTTGTTTTGCTAATTGTTCGATACAAACATGTATGGAACCAAATATCCCACCAACAGCTATGGCTGTTTTCTGACTAATTTTGAAGTTTATTTCATAATCCGTTCAGCCATTTTCTAGAAAATTATATATTAACCCAGCGCTATTTCTTATTGTTGCAGAAATGCATTGCAAGGTCATTTCAGTACCAAACTAATGTAAAACATAGTAAGCTTCTTGTACAGGGCCTCCTACCCTTTCCAACAAGGTATAATGTGTCATATTCAGGTTATGGACAGTTTAGGAATATTGCTGAGTTTGCATAGCTGCAATGAATATACAGACATGAGTAATTAAAGGATTTGGACTTGCTATAGATTAACCTGTATTGTACTGGCGAACAGGGCTAGCATGGCTCTGGCTAACCTAATTTTGAAATAAATGTGATGTCCATTTAAAATGTGATGCAGGTTCGTTTGAAAGCATTAGGGTGAGTCATCCTTTTTGGAGGGCGTTTTGGACACTTCGGGCTTGCTTTAAAAAAACATACTCACATACAATATTTTCTTTACATTTTCAATAAAAAAACCAGTTTTAAAAGAAAAATAAGCTTTTCTGATCATTCAAGTGTCTGGAGAAAAAGATATGTACATATATTTGGAGAGATTAGGGGACACTTGATGACACCTGGGTGCAGTTGTGGAATTTGAATGCCTGTCGATATTGTTACAAAATGCTGTACACAAGTTAAAACCAAGTTTGTCCACAAATATAAAGTAGGTCTGGGTTGGTCCTTGACTTAGAAATTGAGGTATTCAGTGCTAAACTATAAAACATTAATAATAGTAATGAAAATTTTGTATTTCATGTATCTTTTGTGTACACTGTATGTGCACGCTCTGACTTAAATTTGTTACGACCCAAATTAAAATGTTACAGGCCTCTTCTTTCTAACCTTTAAATTTAAGTGTTAATAGTCAATAGTTTCAGATATTAATTAATTATATTGGACAAAAATAGGCGGAGGGCAAAGTGAAAAGGCGTCAATAATATGATTACAGTGCTGTTCTGTTTTTTGAACTATCCAAAAAACAATGCTGGGGCCTTCACTCCTGAAGAGCCGCAGGGTGTGCTGGCTTTTGTTATTACTTAGCATTCAACTGATCAATTAAACCACTTAATTTGTTTAAAACAGTTCAAATGTGGTTCAAATCTGGAGTATCCCAGTACCAACTGTGGCTGGTAGCTCCACAGGGCAAAATGCATGTTGTGTTTACATTTCCCAGGAATAGGAGGTTTCAATCCATTAGGGCACTGATCTCAAACTTGAGAACAGGCCATTCAGACCAGCAATGCTGACCTTATCCTACCACTAAAGTGTACCTACTGCTTAGTTTGCCTAACAGCTAAATGGTATCTAGCGCCGTATCAAGCCTGGTCTTGAAAACCCCCAGTATTTCTGCCTCCACTACATATCCACTTTTGGATTCTGTTTAAATCTTCCTGGACTAAAAAAGATTTCAAACTGTTAGCTAAACCTTCTAGTTTTGTATCATCTGCAAATTTAACTGACGTACTTTAAATGTCCCTGTCAAGGTCATTTATATGAATGAGGAAGAACAGTGGTCCCAGCACCGATCCTTGTGGGACTCCACTTCCCACAATACCTCAGCCTGACCTGTTTTTAGGTCAGCTCAGGCTGAGTCTGTCACCTTATGATGAAGTCATTGGAGTCAATGAGGGATCCGTAATCAGATCCCTTGAGGTTCCCAGAATTCCCTACTACAGCGCAAGTCCTGCAGCGATTGGGCCCTGAGTCGTTATAATGTCCCTCCCCAGGGACGACCTGGAATAGTTTCTGCACCACAGCACTGTAGTTGGCATTTTGCTTAGTCTGTAGCCTCTGGGGACACAATAAAGACACACAAGAGTGACTCTCAGCTGCTCAAGAGTCAATCAACAAGAGCAACGGTAGCTATGGGAGCAGAATAAAGCCTTTCTTAGGCAGATGGCAGGTTATGCTGTATTTACATGGTTTTTCTCCAATTACATTTGTCAACAGACCAAAACCAAAACACACACACCCACACACACACACATACACAGTTCAGTCAGAAGACTCATAATAAATGACTCCCTGTTGTAAGCCAGCCAAAACAGGGAGTGACTACCCCCCCCCACCCATGGGGGTCTTTAGAAGCTCACAGTTGGATGCTGGGGTGGTGGTGGGAGAGCAACAAACTTCTGAAGACACGATTGCAATGCAAATGCAGTAACAAGCATGTAATACAAGCAACAGCAGCAGTGAAACAACAGCATGCCAAAAAGAGCAATGCAGCAGAATGAGCCAGGCAGCGCTATGGCTTTAGCATGCAGAAAGAGCCAGGCAGCGCTATGGCTTTAGCATGCAGAATGAGCCAGGCAGTGCTATGGCTTTAGCGTGCAGAATGAGCCAGGCAGTGCTATGGCTTTAGCGTGCAGAATGAGGCAGGCAGCGCTATGGCTTTAGCATGCAGAATGAGCCAGGCAGCGCTATGGCCTTAGCATGCAGAATGAGCCAGGCAGTGCTATGGCTTTAGCGTGCAGAATGAGCCAGGCAGTGCTATGGCTTTAGCGTGCAGAATGAGCCAGCAGGTCAGCTTTTGGATGATTTCCAGCATCATAGGTACTTTTTTGTGTGCGTGCTTACCTGCCACCATTTAAAGGTGTCGTCAGACAGCATGGCGTTCTTCTGTGACAAGAGTGGCGATATGGACGTGTTAAAGCGCTTCCTGAACCAGGGGTCTTCATCCTCAACAGAGATGCACTGGCGGCAGGCACACAGTGCCCTGGAAACGGGTTTGTCGGACCGCCGAGAGACAAGTTGTGATAAGTATGATGACGTATTGCTGGAGCTAAATAAAACTATGGTAGTAGCACAGAAGCAGAACAGCACAATCAAAAGCTTTCTTCTCGGATTCTTGAGGTCCACCATTTTGTAAATGATATGTGTTTACAGACTGGAAAGTTGCAAAAAGGAGGGAGAGCTTCCTCAATGGAGGGTTTGACTTCAGACGAGGGTTTGAAAGGATTGTATCAGAAACAAAGTGCATGACCTATTCAGGCAGGGAATGTTATCCTTTCAGAACAGTTCTCAGATGCACTCAAAAGCTAGATGCATGCAGTTTACACTTCGGGGGTTTTCTGCATGGTAAACTGCAAGTACGAGAGGTACTGACAGTCGTAGATTAGTAAGTAACTGACGTCTGAATAGGAGGGAAAATGTGACGGTTTGAAGTGCAAGCTTGTGCTTCCTGTTAGAGGGAGGGGTCCTGCTTTCTTCTTTTTGACTGAATGAGGTGGTAAAGAGATGGTGAAGCTGCTCTCTGCTGGAAATCACCCACCTAGAAAGAAAACAAAGGAGGACTGATTACACTCAACATATCTATGGTACATATCAGTAATGGGCCTGGAGCATTTCCCAACAGAGGGGATTGCTCTCCGTAGAATCCATTGGAACACATAAACAACTTAAATATTACCAGATTATTCAAAAAACTAAAATCCAACCTGAGACTGCTACACTTAAGGAAAATCTAATGTTTCTGCTTAAAAATCTGTCAAATGAACATGTACATGTAAGCTATTGTAAGTATTCACTGTTCTGCATGTAAATGAGAGGCTTAGCACAATAGACACATAGACAGCAAGGTTTATTTTGAGGGGACATAGTGCATTGAAGGTGAGTATAACAGTAGTAATTATCGATAAGTTTGGTTAATGTACAATCAATATTAATTTGTTCTGCATAAATCTATATCAATACATGTAGTCTGGTGCAACCAGGCACACACAAATTAAAAAATTAGTGTACTGTATAATACTGTGATCATATCGCGTACAGTTTATGTATATTACAAAACCAAATGTAGATACTTTGTATCTTATATTATTTGGTGTACCCCAAATATTACTTTGTCATAAAAGATGCCTTGGGTCCATACAATCCCCTAACTACTTCTGATAAACTACCTACAAGGAGATAAAATAATAGGTAGATATTGCACATGATTATAGTTACATATTGCACATGATTATAAGTTGATATTGCAGTGATTAGAGGTAGATATTGTACATGATTATAAGTAGACATTGCACATGGTTATAGTTAGATATTACACGTGATTATAGGTAGATATTGCACATGATTATAGTTAGATATTACACGTGATTATAAGTAGACATTGCACATGGTTATAGTTAGATATTACACGTGATTATAGGTAGATATTACACATGATTATAGTTACATATTACACGTGATTATAGGTAGATATTACATGTGATTATAGGTAGATATTGATTATAAGTTGATATTACACGTGATTATAGGTAGATATTGATTATAAGTTGATATTACACGTGATTATAGGTAGATACTGCACATGATGAGCCGCGGTGGCGTAACAGGCTAAGACGCAGCAGACTTGCGGTTGCAGTTTGCTGCAGTTGCACACCGGGGTTCGATTCTCGGTCCTGCCAAAAGCCAAGTTTGGCCGGCTCACGTGGGGCAGCAATAATTGGCTCGCTGCTCCAGAGGGAGGGACTTGGCAGGGTTATTAGATCGCCGCACAATAAGCACCTCGGGCGCCTCGGAATCACGGCAACGGGCACGAGACGAGACGGCTTGAAGAAGGCGTGTCGCTCTCATTCGGGCCGCCCAGGGATGGGGTACGGGCGGTACATCTAATACGACTACCTCCAATTGAATCAGACGAGGTACAATTGGCTACCAAATTGGGAGAAAAAGGGAAAAATCTAAAAAAAAAAAAAAGATATTGCACATGATTATAGGGAGATATTGCACGTGATTGCACTCTTTAGGTTCAATCTCCCACACCAGGCAGGTTAGAGGTTCCTCATTTTATGAGAGTTCTACAGTCCCCTCCAAAAATATTTGAATAGCAATTTCTTTGTTTTTGCTATACACTGAAGACAATTGAGTTTGAGGTCAAAAGATGTAGATGAGATGACAGATCTGAATTTCAGCCTTTATTTCCTGGTATTTTTGTCTAGATTTGTTAAACAACTAAGAACATCACCTTTTATATCAGACCACCCATTTGTGTTAGAAATGATAAACCAACATCAAGACCAGAGAGCTGTCTTTGGGAGAAAGGCAAGCTATTTTGAAGCTTAGAAAAGAGGGGAAATCCATTGCACAAGCATTGAGGATAGCTTGTACAACAACTTGGAATGACCTGAAAAAGAAAGAAACCACTGGTGTACTGAGTGTTGGTGCGTTTTGCTTGTTGTTGCGCTTTTATTGAAAACATCAGCTAATCAGAGAAAATAGTGAATTACACCCACCAGTAATGGTGCTTCTGGCAAATCGACCCTGATTGAAAAGATATTAAAATAATGTAAATAAAACATGACATGCCAAAGAAGGCGTATTGCTAGGTGGCGTAGCCACAAACCATATCACAAACCATGTATAAAAATTATATATACAGTTGGATAATTTAGTTTGTAAGTTTTTAATGATATTAATGATGTTAGAGTGACATTTATTTACACACACTCAAATTTCAGCCATGTTATATTATTTTTCATTCATGAACTTAATTACCATACACGTGAAGATAATTTGGGACAGCCTGAAAATAAAAAGATTTAAAGAAGGAAAAAATTATATTCAAAATGTTTTACTTTATTTTGTTGCAGTAATATCTTATACTTGATAATCAGTATCATGCATGACATTTGAATCATCTTAACAAATAAGGCCCAAATGCTACACTGTGTCCCGGTACCCTGTCTCCTGGCTACTTCCTGGGTGACCATCGCCACGCCCACTTCAATGAGTGAGTCACAGAATAAATGTCATGTGACCACCATCAATTTATATACACGGTATTTGAGGTGAAAATGCTGAATGACAATGATTAGCTAGTCAAGGCGAAAAACTCAAAATACTTAATGCGTCCCAAATTCTGAATCTGAATTCACCCTAATGTAGTGAATAGTAAACCAAGAAATAAACGTAATTTGTGATGAACGAGTAGGCTACATTCAGTCTATCGACTAAAAGCGGTAATAGCATTCTTCTAAACCAGTGTTTTTTGTATAGAAAGGTGTAGGGTGTGTTGTAGATATTTACTCCATAAAAATATGTTCTTTTACATATTAGACACATAAAATAAGCCACGGCCATGCTTAAAAATTTTATTTATTTTTTTTAAAAGAAGAAAAATGACAAATTGAACGCCATATCTGGGTTAAGGGAGCTGCATCTTCACTGGGCATTGTAAGATGGAAATGAGGGTTTTTAAGAACAGGCTGTATAGACCTATGTTTGTTAATGGATTTGCGGCAAGATCCTGCAGTGCATAGCCTTATACGCGATTACGCGGATATATTGCAAAATACGACGTCTGCTGTCCAAATTCACTCTTTATTTAGTTAACTATACAAGGTGCATCTCAAAAAATTTGTATATGGTGGAAAAGTTTCTTTTTTTCTGTCATTTGTTTCAAAAAGTTAAACTTTCTTATATTCTAGATTCATTACACATAAAGTGAAATATTTCAAGCCTTTTTTTGTTTTAATCTTGACGATTACGTCTTACAGCTCCAGTATCTGAAAATATTACAATATTACATGAGACCAGTCAAAAAAAAGATTTATAATACAGAAATGTCGATCTTCTGAAAAGTATGTTCATTTATGCTCTCAATACATGGTCGGGCAATCATGGGGAAAACTGCTGACGTGACAGTTGCCCAGTAGACACTCATTGACACCCTCCACAAGGAGGGTAAGCCATAGAAGGTCGTTGCTGAAAGGGCTGGCTGTTCGCAGAGTGTTGTATCAACGCATATTCATGGAAAGTTGACTGGAAGTTGCTTGAAGTCCAGTGTGTCCAAGTTTCCACAGTCAGTGATGATTTGGGGTGCCATGTCATCTGCTGGTGTTGGTCCACTGTGTTTTATCAAGTCCAGAGTCAACACAGCAGATTACCAGGAGATTTTAGAGCACTTCATGCTTCCGTCTGCTGACAAGCTTTATGGAGATGCTGATTTCCTTTTCCAGCAGGACTTGGCATCTGCCCACAGTGCCAAATCTACTAGTAACTGGTTTGCTGACCATGGTATTACTGTGCTTGATTGACCTGAACCACATAGATAATCATCGAGATTCAAAATAATAAATAATTGAAATATTTCACTTTATGTGTAATGAATCTAGAATATGTGAAAGTTTCAATTAAATAACAGAAAAAAGTAACTTTTCCACGGTATTCTAATTTTTTTTAGATAAACCTGTGTAGCGTATTAAATTGATATTCACAAAGTAGGGATTAGTAATAAGTGAATAGTGAGCCATTTCAGATACAGCCAATGGGTGCGTCCCATTATTCTGAAAATGCATACTTCACTCCACTTTGTCCCAAACGTTACGGTGCCCTGAGATGGAAGGGCTACGTATAAACACCGCTATAATTTCTACATGGGAACCCAAAGTGTATACAAAATACCCTTTAATAAAATCTGAAAATTTGCACTTTAATCACATGTTAATTGTGTGATTTCAAATCTAAAATTGTAGCAAATCAGAGGCAAAGAAATACATTCCGAGCCTTGAGAGATATAACCCATCAGATTACATTACATTACATTACATTACAAGGCATTTAGCAGACGCTCTTATCCAGAGCGACGTACAACGAAGAGCAAATCAAACACAAGTATGAGTGCTAAGAGGACCTGAGAGCCCAGTACAGTTCCGAGTCTTAGTGTGTTTACAGATACAATCGGAACCCTTGAAGAATAACCCGATGTACAAGGAGGGGTTTGGAGAGACGCTATTAAACGACTAATCCTGTTATATCGGCCTCCTCCTCGTTCTCCTTATATAAAATAGTGTCAGAAGTAAAACTAAAAAAGAAATACTACAACAAAGTTAATCAAACCAGCGCCACCATTCATGTGAATAACTTACCTTGATGTCCGCTGCGGGAAAGGTGAAGTTACATTTCCATCGACGATGAGGACTGAAAAAACAAAAGCATTTATGCACCTACACTACAGGTGCGTCCCAATAGACGGAAAGTGTATAGGCATACAGCACTCCTTTGCGCCACATTATTTCGCAGAAGTGGAGGAGTGGCCCTGGGGGAGTGGAGTAAAGGATGGTGGAGTGAAAGATTGTGGGACGCAGTCTAGCACTGAATGGGGGCGAGTCGCGCACATTAAACTATGAGAAGTTAACGAGCACACCTGCGGACGATGGCGTATGACAGGTGAACACAGCGATGCAGCTTACGCCGGCCGGCAAACGCAAATGATCGGCCGAAATGGATAAGCCGTTTATAAACGGTATAGAATTGCGTCAGGACTTTCAATATTTAGAAGAGGTGAATTTGTCCCCCCAAAACATAATGAATGATAACCTCCTCCCCAGTACAGGTATAAATAACAGCACAGAGGGTCTAAACGCTTAGATATCTTTTTGCCTATTTTACAATTATTTCATACACCTCATATGCGATATGTCTACCGTTGCGGAAGCATGATAGTGTCATGAGAAGAAGAGGAGTAAATTGGTTCATAAAAATTCACCAGAATGCAGGAAATTAAGTGAGAGATGCTCAAAATTTCCTGGGGGAGAACACCCAATGTTGAAATGAAACCTATGCCCTTGAGTACTAATATACTATATTAACACACTTACTGTCTGTCTAACTAATAAACTAACAGTCACTTATTTTGGGTATTTAGATTTATACACTTACTATAACTTACAAACAATTATCTCCCATTTCTAGTCTGCTCTGTAACTCCGCCTCTCTGTTCTATCACTATGTAATGTCCACGTCCTAATCCGGAGCCGAATGTCTTTCATGTGGGTTCGTTTCCTCTTTGTTATTATATCAGTACCCTATTATGTTCTCCGCATGTTGTCCATTTGTTTAGCCCACCTCACTCCCGTGCCCCGCCTAGTTTGGTCTGGTCTTGGTATTTAAACACCTGTCTCTGCATTGTTCTTTGTCTGAACGTTGATCAATATCGGGTTGCCAATTCATAGTAAGCCTGTATATTTGAGATTCAAGAACGACACGAGTTTGCCTTATCCTTCTGTTTTTTTTTTTGCTTGTTTGATTATTTGATTATTCGTTTTGGCCCTTTTTGTACTCCAGCCTGTGACTCTCAGATTATAGGCCCCTGCTTTGTTTTTTGACCATTATTTTGAATCTCGATTCTGGCATTGTTTGAACTCTGTTTACCTGGCTTGATTCTGGGATTGTTTGAACTCTGTTTACCTGGCTTGATCCTGGACTGATTAAAGAACAACATTTTTGCATACTCCCTGGTCTGTGTCTGGGTCCTCTGAACGGTACCTCACACATAAAATTAAAGAAAACCAAAACGTAGTTGTGGTCACAGGCAGAAGGTCGATAACAGTAAGGCAGTCCAAACAGGCAGATAAACAGAAACAAAATCTGGGATGTGAGATATAGCTCAAGTCTGGAGACATGGAACACTGGATGGAGTCAGGCCCTATGCCTGGAAGGTGGGGGGTGTGATGGGAGACGGAGTCAGGCATTGAGAAGGTGGGGGGTGTGATGGGAGACGGAGTCAGGCATTGAGAAGGTGGGGGGTGTGATGGGAGATGGAGTCAGGCATTGAGAAGGTGGGGGGTGTGATGGGAGATGGAGTCAGGCATTGAGAAGGTGGGGGGTGTGATGGGAGATGGAGTCAGGCATTGAGAAGGTGGGGGGTGTGATGGGAGATGGAGTCAGGCATTGAGAAGGTGGGGGGTGTGATGGGAGACGGAGTCAGGCATTGAGAAGGTGGGGGGTGTGATGGGAGACGGAGTCAGGCATTGAGAAGGTGGGGGGTGTGATGGGAGACGGAGTCAGGCATTGAGAAGGTGGGGGGTGTGATGGGAGACGGAGTCAGGCATTGAGAAGGTGGGGGGTGTGATGGGAGATGGAGTCAGGCATTGAGAAGGTGGGGGGTGTGATGGGAGATGGAGTCAGGCATTGAGAAGGTGGGGGGTGTGATGGGAGATGGAGTCAGGCATTGAGAAGGTGGGGGGTGTGATGGGAGATGGAGTCAGGCATTGAGAAGGTGGGGGGTGTGATGGGAGATGGAGTCAGGCATTGAGAAGGTGGGGGGTGTGATGGGAGATGGAGTCAGGACATGGCGGCCCCGAGGAGCAATGATGTGCATCCTCCACCCAGGCGAGCGAGGCCTCCCAGGAGGGCAGGGACTTCTCCACCAGGCAGCGCAGTGTCTTTGCCGGCTCCTGGCTCGTCCGCTCAGTCTGGCCGGCGGTCTGGGGGTGAAAGCTAGACAGCAGCTGGGTCTTGGCCCCCAGAGCGGACAGCATGACCTCTAAAAGCGACTGGAGAACTGAGGGCCACGGCCCCTGGTCACCTCCAGGGGCAGGCCGTGCAGACGGAAGGCGTGGAGGAACAGGAGCTCCGCTGTCTCTTTCCAGGAGGGTAGTTTGGGGAGAGCAAACGAAGTGAACAAACTTCAAAAACTGGTCCACCATGATGAGGACCACGAGCGCCTTGGTTTTGCCACAATGGCTTTTTATGTTTCGTTTTGGTCGAAGCTTTCTCTGTCAGAGAAACTTTGCTGGGCCTGAAAAACTCAAATTAGCGTTTCCCTAAAACTTTTTCCCTCCGTCTTGCGACCACAAACTTGCCAACTATTAATGGATGGGGAAATAATTCAGTACATCTTGTTTCAAAATGCATAAAATAAAGGTATATTTTAATGACAATCAAAATGGCAGAGATGCAGGTTGCTTAGCTTTGCAGTGGCATAGCTTTGTCAGATAGGCAAATGAGGGATTGTAACAGACATTTAAACCAGGAGTGCCCAAATTTTTGCACCCCACTGTAAAAATACTTGGAAATAAAAACTGAAATTCGGATACGAATCTCATGTACAGCTTCTGACCTCAAACCCAATTGTCTTCAGTGTATAATTGGCCTTGCTGTTCCAATCATTTTGGAGGGGACTGCGTAAACACAACAAAACCAATGGTCACCATTTTAAATAAATTGTTACATTTGTGGTGTTAAATATGTCAAATATGTCACTGTAGAGAATACTGGCTGTTGACAGTACGGCATGAAGCATTAACAAGTTGTGGGGTTAGGGTCTGTGAATGTGGATTAATCTTTCAGTCTAGAAACCCCACCCCTCATCTCCATCCTTGAGAACAATTATTTTCTTGCAGTTGTACTTGTACTCCCAAATGTTAACTCGAATTTTCTTGCAGAATATGAATATCATACTTTCTCTGTCACTCTCTCTTGCTCTCTCTCTATCTATTGGACTCTATCTATCTCTCCGACACACACTCAAAAAGAATACCCCTTGCTAGGTCATCACAACTGCTGTCCTTCATAATATTATGCCCACAGAGACTAAAACACAGATTTGTTAACAGCTCTTGGTGAAGTTTTCAAACGCCACTCACACACAAGAACGAGTTGCCAGAATGAAAACAACCCCATTATTCTTGCGGATATGCAACTACGGTATGCAACTATAAAAAATTTTTTTAAAACCTCTTAAAACTTTCTATGAACTAGCCAGCTAAATTGCTTGTCATCACGCATGCACGCCATGACGTCACTTTCACGCTGACGTCTTTTTTTTAAGGTGCTGCTGCGCCGATGTTATTCATCTTGCAGAATGTGAAGTTGATTCATTTTGTAATGATGCTGATGAAACAATATCTGTATTTTGGGAAGGTATATATTGCCATGTTTTCTGGAATGATACAAAGAAACTTACAGATGGTACAATCGATTGTTTTTTTAAATTTGTGCTACTGTGTTTTCAAAAAATGAGAAGGTAAACATAAACCGTAAAATGTTTGTTATCAACCTTCTCTTAATTTGAGCAAAATCTCATATCCATTCCAGCGAATATGCTAATCAGAAACCACATTTTGTAGTATTTCAGGCCTTATTAAATCACACTTGCTTTACATAATGTGGTGTAAAGCCTAGCCCCAGTTCTAAAGCCATTGAGACTGCGTGTAATGGCAATTTTCTAGCCATCCATTATATTACATCAATCAACCTGTAATATACTTAGATCCTGTGATATTATATATATCTTTGTTGAGTTCAATAAAAAAGTGTTTTTATTTACAGATATTATTTTCTCAGAATCTTGCAATATGTTTGCAAGGCCCCACAAACTAAAACTGTCTAGTCTCTCTTCCGAATTCAGAATTCAGACTTTATTGCTCAGGAAGCGTAATTGTTCAACACATGAACACGTTTTAGTTTACGGTAACATAGTTTCCAAAATTAACGAGACACTCACATATACAATTATGTGCTACAGCGCTCAGCCAATTTACAGTAAAAAGTTCGTTCGCCAACCCGGATGGCACAATATTCTCAGTGTTGTATAGCGCATTATCAATGTTTCTGCATGTTCACACTTGAGATTACATTCTTTGTTGGGCAAAATTGCCCTTGTGTGGCATTCAACACACATTCAGTAAGTTTGCCTTTATGTTTAGCTACGTACCATCTGCAAAATTATTTCTAAACATTCATTACATTAATTTGAAGGGAAGAACAATCAGCCACAGAGTTTGGTCTATATTCTGGTGAACTATATTCGAGTCTAATCCTAAAACATAGACGTCCAACAACATCTTCCTTTTCTTTTTATTATTATTTCATTCATTTTTTAATCACAAACATTTATGTTCTTGAATTTCTGTTTTTTCTTTTCTTTTTTTCAGTTTTTACTTCAGGATAATGCTAATCAAGCTAATAGGAATTGCCGTTACATTGTTCGAAATAACTAGACACATTTATTATAACAGAACAATATGCACATGCCCATACAGGATACGAATAGTCACTGCATCAGCGTCTGTGATATTAATTGATATAGCCCACTTACTTCCGATCTTAGGCTCCCCGTGCTTGAGAAACTGATATTACATTACATTACATTGATATCCTTTGGAGTCATTCCATAGTCAAACCTTTATTTCCATCTTTTTTAACCCAAAGGAAAGAAACCACAGTAAAAGCGTATACCGTTGATAATGGTCGATGATAACTGTGGAGAGGCGCCAAAGCGTGCTCTATTTAAAGTAGTGCCATAGCAGCGGTCGTCGCGTATGGGAAAATAGTGGCTACTGTAGATCGGGTAAAAGACTATCGGATTTTTAAATACCCTTTTGTGGTAACGCGGGTAACCAGGGACAAGTGCACTGAAAACCCAAGAGGCAAGTTCAGTTCAAAGAGCAGGAACTGACCACAAAGATAAGAACTAGGGCCGTGGCCTGGAGATAACAAACAGAAGCAGCAATAAAGCAGTTTCAGCAAATATAAGGCGAGCAATAAGTTCAATAGCAGTGATAAAATAAAGATATATGTGCTTTGACTTATGCTTGTTTACAGTTCTATTTCAATTATCAGTATGCGGTGATTCGTTGTTGGTGTGTGTGTGTGTGTGTGTGTGTGAATGAGAACCAACAATTATACAGCGTTTTGGATAAAGACGCTATATACATTTTATATTTTTTACATTTTACATTTTTGTCATTTAACAGACGCTTTTAATCCAAAGCGATTTACAAGTACATAGGTTCTTCCACAAGTTAAAGCATCACATCCATGATGTTGTTCTAAACATATAGTCATCAAAAGTGCAATTCTTTATTTTTTTTGGGGGGGGGGGGGGGGGGGGGGGGGGTTAGGCAAGAGGGATAGGGATATCAGAAAGTGGGCGGGGGAAATCAGGAGGGAGGACTAAGGTACAGTTTGAAAAGGTGTGTTTTTAGTCTGCGTCGAAATAGGGGGAGGGATTCTGCTGTCCTGACAGTGGTAGGCAAGTAATTCCACCGCTGACGAACCAGAGCATTACAGAGAATTACAATCAGAATGGCAGATAAGCAGGTTGCTTCACAGGTGGTATAAGGACCATACTGTGATAAACCTGGTGTGGGAGGAAACATTGGTGGGGGGTGGAGAGCAATAATGGACTAATTGTCTACAGCTGTGGGACGGTGAAACTCTGCATGGGACTCTGGGGGTTAAGAGACAGAGCCTAGGGTTCATTCGGGTGTTGCTGGGGAGCTGAGACCTGTTTGCTATTGCGGATCGGCACACTCTGGGGGGGAGGAGCCGTTCGCAAATTATAGTTCTGCCGGCGGTGAAGATAGCTGAGTCAGGGGAGCTGTACCAGCGCAAGGAGGGGAGGCTGGTCGCCTCCTTTAGTAAGACAGGGCCGGGGAGATTTAGGAGTGTGTGCATCCGCCTGCTCTCCAGCCCATCGTTCCAGCGTTCGGCCTGCTGCCGTGCGCTATTGGCCCCGCCGACCCAAGCTATTGTTGTCCCGGGGAGTCGGACGGAGCCACAGCCCAGACCCCGGGGGAGGGTCTCGCCAGTTCGGCGAGCTAAGTCTTTAAATCCTTATTATATTAAACTATGTTTAGTGTGTGTGCTACCTTTCCTACCCTAGTCTGTTTTATGTTACTTACATTTTAAATAATAAATAAAGATATATATTGGATCATTATCTGGAGTGTATTGTGTGTTTTCTGGTCTTCCGAAAGAGCCCTTTTCGGGATGGTTTATTACAGCCCATACATACTATTAGAACTGGGTCTTTTATTTATGGTTGACGGCCCTCTAGTGGTCACAGGGGTCATTGCTTCCTTTGTTTTGTTTTTAAGTTTAATTTCTCATGTGAGCCCCCATACATGTGGTTACGTTTTAGCTGCACAGTTCTACCTTTCCACTTTGTACAATCGTGTCTTGGAAAGTATCGGTTGTAAGTACGTCATTTGAAGCAGCATATTAATGTGTTTTGTGCACTTTGTTTATGCAAGTGAACGCTGCCCTCCATTATACGTTTGCCAAGCTAATGCTAGTTTCCTATTAGTAGTTAATTTGTGGACCGGAGAAAGCGGAGCAGCACTTCTCCAAATAATAAGTAGACCTACGCAACGTGATCGCACTAATGTTGGACAGTGCTTGCATAATGGTACACATTTTTAAAAAAGGAATACAATCTTGTTTGCTCACTTACGATACCTTGCAAGCTAACTAGCTAGGGAGTTTGGCAGAACAACGTTAGAGTTTACTAATGTTGCATAGCACTCCTTCAGACACTGACAAAACGCACTTCCACATCCCCGGTAGGTTTATTCCAAGTCGACCGAGGCGGATTAGGCTACCTTAACCAAATGGAAGATTTGGACAACACGCTCCCCATTTGCTTGGTTAAACATGGGATGAAAGATGCATCAGCACCTTCAACTCCCGAATTTCCTGAGGCATCTCGCATATACCTTTGGATCTGGTGCCCCCAGTTCAACAGATAGAAATAGCAAAACAGACAGAAACAGGAAGTGGCATGTTCAAGGAAACCCGTGTTATACACTGAACAAGCACTTCATTTGGAACATTTTGACATTATTACACATACTTTTTCATGCGATTATCTAATCAGCCAATTGTGTGGCAGCAGTGCAATGCATACAATCGTGTAGATACGGGTCAGGAGCTTCTGTTAGTGTTCACATCAATCATCAGAATGGGGGAAACGCGAAGGTGACAGTAACGTGAATAACCACACATTACAGCAGTGGTGTGCAGAAGAGCATCTCTGAACACACAACACATAACTCTAAAGTGGATAGGCTACAGCAGTAGAAGTCTAAAATAAATACAGAATAAAGTGCTCACTGAGTGTATGTTTTTGAAAAATAACAGATGTTTATAATGATGTTGATTAGTAAGCTCCCTAAGATGAATAGTACAAATTATAGTAGAGCCATGCCATCATTTCCCTGAAATGAATACTACAGATTACAGTAGTCATGGTGAATACTACAGATTACAGTAGAGTCATGCTGAATACTACAGATTACAGTAGAGTCATTTACTCATTTAGAGGTCAAGGTCATGTGAAGTCTTGTATTTCATGATGTAAACACGTTAGAATGATGTTCTTGGTGTCTTTTTGGGGTTTCCATGGTGCTGAATTCCATAATTTATTGATTTAGAGGTCACATGAAATCCGATATGGCCGGATGTAGACGAGCAAGGATGTACATAAAATAAATTATATTTATTCCCAATTTATTTATCTCACTCCAAAGATTAATAAACCTGTCAAATGTATATCATCATTGTTTGAATAAACATTGCAAATTGAAATGAAATAATGCGAAAAACCTGCAGACACACTGACCCACCAGGACTGGAATCAAACCTGCATACACTGCGGCCCTCCAGGATTGGAGTTAAAAACCTGCAGACACTGCGGCCCTCCAGGACTGGAGTTAAACCTGCAGACACTGCGGCCCTCCAGGACTGGAGTTAAACCTGCATACACTGCGGCCCTCCAGGACTGGAGTTAAACCTGCAGACACTGCGGCCCTCCAGGACTGGAGTTAAACCTGCAGACACTGCGGCCCTCCAGGACTGGAGTTAAACCTGCAGACACTGCGGCCCTCCAGGACTGGAGTTAAACCTGCAGACACTGCGGCCCTCCAGGACTGGAGTTAAACCTGCAGACACTGCGGCCCTCCAGGACTGGAGTTAAACCTGCAGACACTGTGGCCCTCCAGGACTGGAGTTAAACCTGCAGACACTGCGGCCCTCCAGGACTGGAGTTAAGCCTGCAGACACTGTGGCCCTCCAGGACTGGAGTTAAACCTGCAGACACTGAGGCCCTCCAGGACTGGAGTTAAACCTGCAGACACTGCGGCCCTCCAGGACTGGAGTTAAACCTGCAGACACACTGTGGCCCTCCAGGACTGGAGTTAAACCTGCAGACACTGAGGCCCTCCAGCACTGGAGTTAAACCAGCAGACACTGCGGTCCCCCAGGACTGGATTTGCCCATCTCTGCTCTACATAAAGATTTAATGAGCGGTTCTTCGTATTCAAAAAAATAAAATACATTTTTATGCATGAAATAAAAAAACAATCATTCAATTTATAAATGTGAGATGAAGTTTAAAATGCACATAACCCCCATCCCCAAATCCCAAACATTACACATTAGGAATTAGGAAGGCACTTCATACACAGAGACATAGGCCTCAGTTAATCACCATGGTTACACTGTTATACAGGCCAATGGTTACCCTCATCTCCCTTCGAACAACTTGATTTTTCTTTTACAGGCCAGCAGCTTCATGACAATGGACTCATAGTCTCCAGCATGCACTCCGGTTGGCTTTGTACGTGTAAATTTGTTTTTCTCCCAGTAATGCTGCCAGGTTCCGTCCTTGGCTGCCCCAAATCCAAAAACATTCACCTGAGACCAAGAGGAATAGATGGACAGTTTGATGTTAAACTGAGTAGATTTCATAAAGTCCAGTTGTTGGTAGTAACTGTATTACCATCAACAATATAATTACTACTGTATACACATGCACTCAGTGAACACTTTATTAGGTACTAATTAGACCTATTTGTTCGACTTATTAAGTCTCCTGGTGCAGTAGCCAATCCACTCAGAGGTTTGACGCATTGTATGTTCAGAGATGCTCTTCAGAACTGCGGCTCACTGGATTTCGTTTTTTGCAGCAAACTCCAGAGACTGCTGTGTATGTGAAACTCCCAGGAGATCAGCCGTTTCTGAGATACTGAAACCACCCTGTCTGGCACCAACAATCATTCCACGGTCAAAAATTACATTTGAACCTTTTGACCACGTCTGCATGCTTTTATGCATTGAGTTTTATTAACAAGCTGGTGTTCAGGTCTACCTAATAAAATGATCACTGAGATCACATAGATTTGATAGTTTTGGAGAAGAAAAATATATATATATCTGTGGTCCTAACAAGATATAAAAAAGATGTATAAGTGATTGATATAGCTGTTGAAATTGTACTTCCCTCTAGGGTCTTTCAGCGCACTTATCCCTGGTTATGGGTATGCACTTTGTTGTACGTCGCTCTGGATAAGAGCGTCTGCCAAATGCCATTAATGTAATGTAATATAGAAGTGATCAGGCATATAGTCCAAAAACGTATCAGGGCATCTTACCAACACTAGATGGCAGTATATGCCAGCTCAAACGCACACTGCACTGCACTTTTTTCTTGGGTAAATTGGATAAAGCCAGTTTGTTTATTATATAGTTTGTTAAAATGTGCAATATGCACTTACCTCATCACATATGTGGATGGCGAACATCAAGGTTAAGAAGCCGGTGGAGGGATATTTCCCATGGCATTCAAGCCAGACATCATAGACATACTTTAAGAACGTGGGGTTGTATATTAACACCTGTGTTAAAAGAAATCATAAAAGTCACAGAATGAGCACAAGAGGCATATTACATGTGACATTTGCATACTCACACACTTGTGCATGCGCACACACACACACACACACACACACACACACACACACACATCGACAAAGTGCGACACAAGACTCTCTCACCTTGTCTGCATTAATCTGGGCCATCTCAGGTAAAGGGGCGCTGTTGAACACAGGGAAATGTCAATAGACTGTCGGGAGACACACAGTCCAATGAGAGATCGTCTGACAGCGATCCTTCACCCTCACATTAACTGCACAGCATAATGATGCCAACTGACGCTTATTTTTTATCAGAAAACAAATATTGGACAAAACACAATGGGAACCACTCGTACATCCAAATTAGTTCTGTAATCACTTGGACGAGAGATTTAAGAGAACTTCGCACATTTCTCGCATTTAGAATTTTTTCAGAGGTAGGAACAACATTTTCAAGTGGTCCCAACCTGTCGTACGAATCATGTAAGC